>NW_016908532.1:384350-389913 GCF_001483705.2 Eufriesea mexicana | reverse complement strand
GCTGGGCGGTTGCCGGCCAAGACAGACACTTCGCATCCCAGCCACACGGGGTAGAACTTAATCATCCCTGTGGTCTAACCGTAGATGGTACTAGTCCGTCAGCCAGCATGTGCCCGAGCCCAAGTCGCGTACGACTTAGGCAGCGGACCGCCCGGTCGAGGTCAGAAGACGCACTGATTCGAGGGGGTCACCCTGGAACCCGATGCATGACGAGATTGACAGTGACTGGAAATGAGTGTCGGAGACGAGTCGTGAGGATGACTTATGAAGCATGTACTTATCGAGTACACGAGAGCACGTCGCGTAGGCTAGTCGGTACTTACGAAAGATCGCGATTATCGCGAGAACAATTATGTTCTATTTGGTAAACGAGAGGGTAAGAGAATTGATATATTCCGCTCCAAGTTAGGTGGCTTACCTTTGAACGGATAGCACGCACATGAAACTTAGTCTATTGATCTATCTTAGCCTCCTTATAACTACTTAGATCTAAACGCACGCATCCCACGTCGTCCAACGATATCTTGATAAACTTAAAAATCTTGAAAATCTAAAAAGAAACAGATTAGTAACAAATTAGTAAAACATAATAAAAGTGAAACACATATAAACCATAAATATCAATTAAATAGAATGAACAACCTAACGATGTGATATGAAGAACCCAACGATGGGATACAAACATCCCAACGATGAGACATAAACAACCCAACGAAGAAACATTCGAATATTATACGAAATATTCGAATGCACCAATAAAAATAAATAGAGAGTCGAAAATATAAAATCTAAAACGACAAAACCTGAAAAAAGTTATTAAATTAAATAAGAAGGTGGAGTGTGGATGGAGTGGACAGTGGCTATCGGCTAGCCACTGATCTAGCCAACGATGATACATAAATAAACCAACGATGAAACACTTGAATATTATACGAAATATTCGAACAAAAATAAATAGAAACAAAAAATAAAACCTGGAAAGTGAGAAAATAATTAAAACCTGAAAGCAAAAGGTAATTAATATCTGAAAACAAAAGAAAAATTATTAGTAAATTATTTAATGGGGTGGGATGAGGGTCGGGTGGCCAGCCTGAACCTCATTTCGAACCTCCACCCCTCGCGTACAACGAAAATTTTGATGTTACACTTCCGAAGTCGGACCGACAAATGAGTGTCGCTCAGTCGCGTTGCCCCTTATATAGCCAACGATCGGCCGACCTCCCCACCCCTATCAGAAATTTTCGAACTTTACCGATTTTATTAATTGATAATTTTCCGTTTTCATAGGCAATAATTTATTAATTTTTTCACTTTTACTATAAATATACGTTGCGAATAATTTGTTAATAACAATATTAATTTGTTATTAACAATTAGTGTTATAATTTATAAACTTTTTGCAAATTGTAGATACATTTTTACACAAGTAAGATATAAATTCATGTAGTAGACAATAATTTAATGATTTTTTTCACTTTTGTTACAAATACACGTCGTTAACAATTTGTTATTAACAATACTAATTTGTTACTAACGATAAATATAATAATTTATGAACTTTATTTATGCTTTTAGCATTCAAATTGCCATAATTCATTTATATCAAATATTTTTACGATTTAAGCAATTTCTTATTAACAATACCTAGAAAAAAAATTAATACTTGTAAAGAAAAATCTGAGAAGAAAAAATCATTTATCCTGACACAAATACTTACAAACAAATTTAGTCAATAAAAGAAGCAAATATGAAATATTGTAGAGAATATTGTCATATTATACAATATTGTTGCAGTTTCTCTACAAAGATCATATCTCATTTTCTTTTATCCAAGACCACATGTATTTTTTCTAGTTAACAATAAAACACCTCGAAAAATTCTAAATTACGAAAAATATATTGAGAATCCTATCGGGACTGCAGAATGACCCTATCTCCACGCGATAAAGGGCTAAAAGGGTTTCGCAGCGGGGTATTTTCCAGGAATAAATACCAGAAAGCACGGGAGAAAATCTCGACGCGAGATCGCAGATGCACAATGGTAACGGGCAAAATTTTTCAATGAAACGTGCGGAAAGCTGTGGCACGGGGCTCATTTTTAACAGTCGCCGTTTCGTCTTATCCGCTCATTCCGGAATATAATTTCTTTCAGTCGACGATTCTTCTTGTTGGCCTATCCTGTCAGCCGTGAGCACGCGCGCGTGTGCATACACCTCGGATAAGAACGATTATAGGCCCGCTCATTACCATTTTCCCTCGCACCAAGCTGACCATTTACGACGCTGGAATAATGGTGCAATCAAAGTCAACGACAGCAACCTCTTATCGGCTAGGAACGAGTATTTAAACATACACCGTTGCCTCCATGCAGCATCGTGGTCATCGCTTTCCAACTATCCGCCATGATCTCCCCTATTAATCGAATAGATGTTAGATATGGAAATGGTGCGTGTGTACGTTTTTGGTAGTATGGAAATTTAATCGGTAGTCATTGCGGTTACCTTAACTGAGAGCACGTGAAACAGTGATTGGAAATTTTCAAATTCCATGGAGCAACTTTGTTCAAGGAACTTGATTTCCTATATGTATCGTGTGTTGTAATCGCATTCTGCTTTATGGTACCTTGTAATCGATAGTCTTTCATCATCTGCAATCATGTAATAAAAATGTATAAATTCTTTACTTTGTGTATTAAATTAAATATATGAATAATATTCTTATAAATATTACGGCCCTGCCCGTCACCGTGTAGAGAAGATTCTTTTGTTAGAGAGGAAAGGAATAGTGCTGCCACCTAAATACTGCAGCGAGACTAATTTTCCCACTCTCAATTTCATCTCACACATGCATGTACATTCACATAATTGCCGCTATTGCTGGAACTTGTGGAGACAGAATGGACGGTTACCTTTAATGTCACAGTGAAGGATATCGACAGATCACATACATAAATGCAAAATTATGATCGCAATGTTTCAAAGAATGCAGTTTGAATGTTATTTTAAGTCCTGACTGATTTTATAACTTCGTTACGTCGTGGTTCATATTGTGATAATTGAGGTTATGTCACCATTAATAGAACTATTAAATTAGTGGTCTGTGTATTTTTTTTCCAAATTTCCATTATACCTTTAAATGAAAAAATTCTATACATATGTGCTTCTGGGATTTGTGTACAAATATACAAAAGATATATGAGAAAGAAAAGTTTGACACGTGTTAAAGAACACACCTGTTAAAATTTGATGGAGTACACCGTGAACATTGTGTAAAGGCATGGAAATTTTGCTATGAATATTTGCTCGGAGAAAGACACACAAAGCAAGACAATTTTTCCTAGTATCAACGAGGGGATACCTCTTTCCGCAGTGGCAGAATGTTTGACTTGGCGACGGGAACCAAATAACGAAAAGTTCGAGTTTCAAGGTTACCGTGATACATGACTACATAAATTGCTCGTATCTGAAATGAGAAGAATATATTACCCATATATAACGAATACCAATATTGTAAACTTTAATTGTGAGAAACAGTCGTGCAGCATAGTGTCGCTCTCAAGTGATTGACGGAGGTGATATAGCTGCGAGAGTGAGAAAGAGAGAGACAGAGAGAGAGAGAGTCGAACGATATACGTGCGCGAATAACGACGACTGATATCGCGTAACGAAAGTTTGCTTGCTTTTCGCGAACTACGAACAGTATTAAAACAAATAAAACGAGAGGCTGTTTCAAGAGTCAAAAATCGAAATCTAAGTTAAGACACTATAGCTATGATTGTAGTGAATGTCAAGTTAACCTCGCTATTATTGAAAATAGTACACATAAACTTACAATATTTCGTAAACAATTTCAATGTGAACTTAAATTTCTTCCAAAATTTCTATACGTGTATTATTCAAAATTTTATATTTTCCTGCACGTATTCTGTATATTCGAAAAGCAGTAACGTATTTTTCTATTTATTACAGCAAAATACTGCCCCGGAATAAGTATAAATATCAGAAATAACGAGCACCGAAATTGATATATGTAATAAAAAAAGATTGTCTATAACCGTTAATACCTCTTTCGTACACACGCCACGCTGTATTGCTTTTCGTGCATCGAAGGGTGAATTTTTTCCGGCTGTTTTATCACGATCGATCGACGCGTAGCGTGAACAGGGAGAATTCAAAAAAACATTGAAAATGTTATACGCGGGGCTGTCGTTGGCCGTGCACGAAGCAGTATAAACGAAACGAGGAAAAACAAAAACAGGATCCACCGGAAACGGCCAGTTTGCTCGGCCGTGATTTGTTTCGTGCTGGCGCAACTTATTCCGGCCGTGCGCGAACTACGCGAATTCGTTTCTGTCGCTCGGTTTGATTTATCGGCTAACGTCGGGTGTTTTCGTTGCGCTTCGCCGAGGCGTCAACCGTCACGCTGCGGAAATATCGAGATCACGCGAAGCATCTTGGGATTAGCGCGGCGTTGCATTACCGATTGGAAGGATACTACGAATTTTCACGCCCGAAATAACCACGTTTGCTTTTGTGAAAGGTTGGTTGGTGACTGAGCGTGGTAGGCGGCTACTATAGGGACCGTCGTAAAATAGAAACCGATACAGCAGCGGAGCAAGATACACGCAAGTTGGAAAACTATTGCTGTTTAAACAAAACGGGAAACGTCTGGGGAAATATAGACAGTGAGCGACGGAATGGTCGGAAGAAAAAATAATGCTGGTGAGACCTCAAAGGGAAAAGGATTTCATTCGACGTTTTCTGCCACAAAGAACGTTTATACTTACTAAAAGTGTATATGCGAGGACCTTTTCTAAAACGGAAAATAATCTTTATTCCTATTTACGTGCATTATGTCGTAATTAATTATACGAAACTGCGGTAATTAACTAAATGTTTATAACCTCACTTATTTCGTACGAAATTCTTCTTTGTCTGTATACCAATGTTTTCAGTTATGAGAGTACCATAACGAAAGGGCTTGTGGAGGCAACGAATAAAGTATTAATCAAATATAAACCACGTGATCGTAAGTTTTGGAAATTATTCTGTATACAATATTTTATTAAAATACATATTATAAAGTACGGTGGATATTGAATTAACCTATCTAATTGCATTATAAAAATCTTTGCAGAGAATAAGTAAAATGAATCCTTCGGATTCGGAATCCGTCGGAGAAAACGACGCGAACCAAAGATTAATTAAAGTCAGAAGCAACAACAAGTGCGTGAAAGGATAAAGATAAAACTCGTAGAGTATCAGAAATATTTATTTCGATAGAGAATCGAGTTTGACGATGGAAATAAACATTTAAACCGTACAAAAACAGCAGTGAATTGGCAGGCAAGAGGCAAAAGCACGACTGTTGGTGAAAAGTAGCGAGTGTAAATAAGAGAAGGAAGAAGATAGGTTAGGTGAGAATTAATTAAAGAAAACGGAACCAGCGGCAAGAAAGATGGAAAAGGGAAGGCCGCATAGCGAGAACAAGGAGTGTAGCGAGGAAAATAGAATGATTCGAAAGTGGATAAAGTAAACGGAAACAGGGTCGGAAGATGGAGGGG
>NW_016908532.1:348202-384157 GCF_001483705.2 Eufriesea mexicana | reverse complement strand
GGGGGGGGAAAAAATCGAAAGAAAAACGGGAAAAAAGGAAATGGATGAAACCATACGATTCAATCCTGTTTTTTTTCTTTCTTCCAGCGACGGAAGAAGAGAGAGGAGCGCCTTCGTGCTCACGCAAGGAACGAGTTATAGCGACAAAAAAGAAAGAGGAAAAGTATGTCTCGAGCGAAAAATTAGATGCAGCTGGTAAAGGACAAAAGGTAGAACAGGTGGAGCGTGGGAGGAGAAAGAGAAACCGATGCGTGCAAATTGACAGACGGTTGATCAAAGAGAGGACGCGTTTCGAATCGAGTGATCTCGGAACAGGTGTATCGCGATAAATGCTATTCGTTAAACAAGGTTACCCAGCACTGGGTTAATTGCTTAAGTGTTGGAATCGCTTTATACACTCGACCACCTAGGAATTCTACGACCAACGCACGTTGCGGTTAAAGACGACTAGATAAATTGCTCGGGGTAATCGAAAACGATCCCTCAACATCACTAGATTATTCTGTACAGCATGTTCCACGAAAGAGAACGCGTTGGAAACAATTTCATGCGAATATAACCTAAAACAGATACTCTGGTTCAGTGCCTTCGATTCGTAACAGCTTTCAATTTGCATTCAGCATCGGTATGGTAGAATATTTATACGCTTAGATGTAAAAACCTCTCGGCTTTATTCAATTTACGACACTGATCTGAGTATACGATGTTACTTTATCTAAGCCCAGTAACTTCTTTTGCAAAGCTCCAAAAATACTTACAAGCCATTAAATGCTCCCCGTGGCGTATCTTATCGAACTTTAGGTGTCTAAAGGACAAAGGCCATCCGTGCAAAACGTTATCCTGCGAGTTCTTTTGCTCTCAGAAAGCCGTTAACATTAGCCACCCTTTATATCTTCCAAATCGGCCTGTATATTTCGGTGGAGGCCGATTTTAGCGTGGCTGCATATCAGTTTGAGTCGAAAGACCGTTATCTTACCGGCGTGTATGGTAGCCTAGTAGATAAGGGTTGCTCCGTCTCTAAACCTATTATGTACGCGCGCGAGCACACGGACACGTCTAGCCCCAACCAAATGTTAGCAACCCCTATTTCAATTTTACGCTGACTTGCCTGAAACCCTATCAACTATGACGTTGATGGAACATAATTGTGGCACGGCTTTATCCGACCCCTTTTGTCTCTTTCTTCAGAAAAGTGCATTCGTTATAATTATCTTTTAAAATCATTCCTATCGTTACAGGACGTTCTGCAAAGGAGTGCTGTGCGTGACGAATGCTAACCTTTTGGCGGATTTCGAGAGGTACCGTTACATGAAAAGAGCAATATCTTCGCTGCCATTTGATTTTAATCGTACAAATCCTACGATGTATTGCACATATGTATGAAATAAGAAGGGAGAAAGTCGTCACCCCATCGCCAGTTGTCAAAAGAAGAAGCAAATATCCCGGGTAATGAACGTCCCTCGAAAATGAAACATCGAGGCTGATTATAACCCTAACCTCTGGCGTCGACCAGTATCGAGGAGGCAATCATTTATGGATTACTGTCGGTTTCTCCTTGTCGATCGCACGTCTTCATTAAGCACAAGTTGAAAAGCATCAGCAATTGGCAGAAGAGCCTCTTGTCTCTTATAAACACTCCCTCTCTGACTGCTTTCATATGACAAAAATATTGTGATACTTTAATTTTCACTCACATATTGTTTATTAATTTATAGATAGGTAACATATTTTTCAAGAAGATTGAAATTTATAAGGTCTCAAAGAACATTCAAGTTTCATATTGCATATAACCTTACACATTAAAACTGGGAAGCTTTCACAAAGCTTTATTCGATGAGCACTGATATTTGATTCGATTTTTAAAGCTAACTAATGATAAAATCAAAATACCTTCGATTGTGACCAATAAAGGCATATTCGCAAGCGTGATTGTCGGTGAAGACGATTCTTTGTGAACGAAGTACACACTTAATTGAATGCTCTAGTCTCGAAGGAAATGCAAGGGCGAGGCAATTTAAATGCATTAGAATTTAGAAAGTTTCTTATTAACTGAAGTGCTCGTGATCGGATTCGACGTGCCATTTGTATCTTGAATATTTCATGACTCGGCTGCCAACATTTCGAGTGACGCGAGATCTCCTAACCTAAACGTATTCGCACGCCAGTGTGTGCGTATCAATCGATGCACGCGTCGAGTGTATCGACTTCAAACGACTGCCTCTATATTTTGTCGTCAAACTTTTCAGTCCCATAAAGAGAAAACCTACTTTCTGTAAAATTTCATCGACGGAAACATCGGTAAATTTTCGAGAATAACATACTGTTGGATTTGCTTTGGGAAATATTCAACATGCTTTTTTATGGGTTACCTTACCACGTTTGAGGTTAATAAAATGCTTTTGCATTGGAAATTTTTCTAACCTGTATCAGACTTACGTGTTCTCTTCCGGTAAGTTATTCGTTTGCATCTGGAAAATTTAAATACATTTAAGATTAAATTTATAAAACGTTTATTTTTCATATGCAATTAACGTGTACGTACAGGTGTACAATGTAACCACGTAGATTGTTTTGTACAGATACTTTTTAAATAAATCCAAACGAGAGAAACATGAAATAGCTTTTGTTATTACCCTTATCATTATTTATTCTTCAGGAAATTTCGCCATGGTATCTTCTTACGACGATATTACTTCATGTAACGAATGTTGGTAATAAAGGATTAGAAGTTTCATTTACTTTTAGGTTATAACGGTTTACAATGCCACGTTGACCAGAATACACGTAAAGTTTTCAAGCTGTTCTTTACTTTTACTAGTTACGACTAACTTCTCGGGTCTTTTATAAATAATGATGCAGTAAATAGTCGAATTAAGCGGAAGTTACGACACAGACGGTTGCACTCTTTATTTTCATTCTCCCGTCGGTTCTGAAACGGAACGGTTGATAGGGCCTTGTCGTAGCAGGGAAAAAGAGCATTCCTTAATTGTTTTTAAAGTAAACGATGAAGTTTACTTCTCGCTTCTCGGTTAGAAACGGAATTTTATTTTTCCTTTCAACCCCCATTCCTTGCCACTCAGTGCTCTTTCTATTCCGGTTTTTCTTCAATGGTTGGAGTGCCAAGATTGACAGAGACTTTGATTGCTCTTCCATTTATCATGTTCGAGAGTTGTGTAATTTGACTGTTGCTCGATGAACCGAAAAATTGCCAATTATGATACATATAGGGGAGATTATTTTCTTGCAAATTCTTCATTTTCTGAAACAAGAATATTCTTCGTTATTATATAACAATAGGCCCACAACGATGCATAAATAAAATTGAAATGGAAATTAAATTGCAAACCAAAAAATACATTTGCATCTATGTATTTGCATCTCTATTTTGCATCTCTTCCCCAAATTGTCAAAGTTATTAAATTTTCACAAATTCAGTTCACAAATGTATGAAAATATAAAACGTATGAATATGCAAAGGAGAAATGGAAAGTGTCTGCAAGATTAAGCAATTCTAACCTAAAATTAGAAGTCTAGTCTCCCAGATTCGCGTTAAAAATTTACTTTTACCAACATAAAAATATTTTCTCACAGAATCTTCTATCTTCTCGGCTATACCACTTATTATGTGATAAGATATCCAATAGGAGCACGGTGCACCTTCCGGTGTTATTCAATTTCCTCCGTCCGTCTTCCTTCATCCGATCTGCCGTCGTTTACTGCTGATAGACGAAACTTTCGTCGGATTCGTGCAAAGCAGCGCGATGATCGCTGCAGTGGAGTAGAAGTGTCACGACCCGTGCACGGACAGCCACGAACCATGTTAGCTCCTTTGCCGAATTCGCAATTTTTATTGGGACGAAGAGATAACCTATCGGCGTTTAACGTTGCGTTACGCGGCCTGACGTTTTCATCGATACGCGGCTATCGATTTTCAGTCACGATATCTTACCATCTGCGGGAACACGTCGGTCGCACGTTTCACTCCGTAAATTTCAGGACAGCAAGTCCCCGAAGTGTCAAGACTCTTAAACCGCAATGAATCTAGGGTATATCTATCCACCTACAGCCACGCGTATGATAGACACCGATCCTACTATCTAGGCAGAAATATCTACGTACTTAAAATATATTTCACACAAATGCGAGGTACTAATTGTAAACATGATTGATAAATTGTACGCGAGTATGTGATACATAGTAAAATGTAAAAATAAAATATAAAAACATGAAGAATAAAAATTTCCAATTTATATTTTTAGGAAATTATTATAATTCCTTGATTCCTTGATTGAATATCGAATGATGATACGATACAAAAATGTTTATGTGAATTATAGAATCTTAGAAACATTTATGAAATATCGAACAATTTTGAGATACGAGATCTCTCCGTTAAATATTTCGAAGAAAAGAACTTCACCTTAATTTCGTAAAAATGTTTCGATTGCTTCCACTCGAATCGTGGCATCGAGAGCGTAGAGAAACATCAGCGTGAGAGATTTCTTTTTCGTGTGATCCACTTTAACTCGAAGGGGTTAGACCAAGTGATCCAAGAATGGCGCGGCTTCAAGATCAAGAAATGAAAAGCGACCACGTCCGAGAAGCGCTCGATTTGCGATCCCATCCGTCGATCCGAACCGTCCACCACCGCGTCAGAATTTCGAAGTGATCCGGAAGAATGTAATTTTTCTAGGGTTTTCCATCAACCGTGCACCCTTCTGCAGAAAGGTCAAAGGATGGCGTCGTTTGTCTTGGGATAATCGATATATGGCAGACGTGACGTCACTAATACCCTATCTTTCAATTCGAGGTTTCATCGGATGTCTCGGAATTGGCTCATCTATATTCCAACGAGCTTCCCAAAAAGCTGACTCGCAATCAATTTCGATCTCTCTGGTAATATTCAGCTTGTAGAGGTATATTTTACTTCACTTTTCTCATTTTTCAGAAGAACGTTCTAAAAAGCCATTTATGAGTTTGTCGTTGACACGTGGAACATCATTGATATGACAGTAACACAAATACTATGTTACTGTGAAATCAAAGTAGAATCGACGTTTAAAAAATTATTGAAATTAACATTGAGAAGTACCTTTACAGTTCTTCACAAGTACTTTGAAAACAATTTTTAAATTTATTATATTTATTGTAACTGTCGTTCACAGTTATTTCTATATCCCTGTCAATTGCTGGTAATGACATGAAAGTCATTTTGTATAAAATATGTGTCAACAAAAATAAGTTCCTTATATTCTGCAGAGAATTTATCGTTACATTTTGGGAAAGGAACAAAAGAGAAAAGAAAAGAGAACATATTACCCAAGTCCTTTCCGAACTCATAAGGCTCACCATAAAGCTTATTCGAGGGGACACTCACTCTTAGAAGAGGCCATCCATATAAACGAATCGATAGTTAAACGTAAGAGTTATGAGAAGCTCGAATTTCACGAAAGCGATGGGAACTTCGTAGGAACTGCCGCCATAAACCTTATCGAGCATTTATATATTACCAAAAAATAGAAATTTCTTTCAAAAACACTTCCCTTTTCAAATCCAACATTCAACAAATTTTTTTTCCAATCACCTGCCTTTAGGGAAATCGATATTGATTTTTATTCATAGAGAAATTAACTTCATATACCTATTTACTTTCATCATACCATTTTAATTATTATTCTCCATCTATACTATTGTACAGTTGGGCACACGTTACCAGTCAGTACTTCTATCTGTACAACATAATAATTTCAAGTCCACGTGTGATGGATATGAGGAATATGTTAATTTTAACAGATACCTCAAACATCATGTATATTTCAAGATGTTTTCGGACGGGGCCTGGAAAATTGATAAGATACTTTATAGGTTAGGGACAAACAGAATTCTGAACTCGACTATACCTTGGTAACTATAAACGGTGATGAAATGATGTACGAATCAGCCGGCCACGAAGCGACAAGTATTTATAATGCGTTTAAGCGTGTCCTCCCTGCTCGTTCCCTTGAAGATTGTATCCTAGGTATCGTGGTGATGGGCGAACGCGATTCGTCTAGGTTCGAGAGCGAGCCTGCTGAATCTGAAATTCCGTCGCCACATCGAATACGCGTCGGCGCTGATTTCACCCAGCTCACGTAGCCGGTCCCACTGTAAACTCGCCTCGACATAACGACGTATTCCTGGTCGATATACAAAGGCGCATCTAAATCCTTGGAGCTTTGGTCCGATAGACGGTTCGGTCTGTCTGCGTAATGGAACACGAAACTCGGATCGAGCGGCTTGTTGGTGCCTGGGCACCACCTACGACTGCTTTTGCTCTCTCTCTCCATCTCCCCGTGTTTCTTCTCTGCTGCACTCCTCTATGTAGATAGATGGTAATTTCGGCAAACATACTGTTACTTGCATTTTAGGTTCTCGAGGAAATTGCCGGTCCGAGGCGATGCGAGAAGTCAGCTGCGAGGCTACCGTTGCGTTCGACTGCTTCGTTTTCCTCATTGGCTGCCTGTCCGTGGTCGCTGTCCTTCTCTCCTTCCATCCCTCCTTGTCTTCTTCTCTTCCCTTTTTCGCGGTGACATATAGTACACAAGATGGGGAGACGGATGATCAAGCGAACGCGTGTCTGATTGGTCATAGTGTAATCGGATCTCCTTCTCCGGCCAATTGTAAATGTACAAGGGCACATGAAATTTCGTTATTGGCTGAATGGTCCACGCTAGAAATGAGATCGCATATAGCGAAATGCAGAAATGTTCAATTTTAAACAGTTGCTATTTTCTTACAATGCGATTTTAAAAAATTTTGTTAATGAGAATAACCTACAAAAATTTTTGGATGTATATCACATCGATTAAAAATAGAAACTAAGTGCAGCAAAACGTTGCTTGGCCGGCGATTCGATGAAAAACGATGATCGCAATAATTTTGTTTCGAAGTATCTTCAATCACGATCGATCTTCAGTTTTATTGACTTTATTTTCTGTTCGTTACGACCTTTTTTTACGACGCCATTTTCCCTACGAGTAAAAATCGTGAAGGAAACATTGCACATTTGTTTGCATGCATTAGAATTTACGCCACTATAAATCAATAACGATAAAACTCTTCTATGAATACTGGTCAACATTTTTTATAGGGCCGTATCAAGGTCAAAAGGGAGCCGATATTTAAAATACAGAATAATTTCGAAAGCACTCTATTGTTTGGAAATTCGGTAATTAATACACCGGTTGATTAATTGATTCATTAGATATATCGAAAATTTAATCCACCGATTTTGTCATTGTCATCCTCACCTACAATTTTAGTGATAATAAGTATTATGACACGATTTCATCGATGGGTATTACGTAAAATTTGTTTGGAATTCGTGGATAAATGCAGACTAATTAACAGCGAGGTATTCGAGAATATATTCGATAATGAGATCATTGACCCAAGTAAACTATGCATTTCTAAGTGAAATAAAAAAAGTAAAAATGTGTACATTCTACGTTTGAAACATAACCTAAATTGTTACTAGGATATTTGTCCTTGAAGCCAAAAATGCCAAGAGCAAGGAAACAAAATAAAGTTGCATTTCGTTATTGTCGTAACTCCTTCAATATTGCACCACTGTGTAACAAAAACCACGTTATATCTTTGCAGGAAGGTACATCTGAAAGCAGCTGGCATGCAGCAAGAGCAAGAGTTTTACGACGATCGATGGAACGAGCGAGAGGTAAAAACCAATCGTGACAAAAAGTAAAGTCAAGGCAATCGTAGCGCGGCACGCCGAAAACGAGCTACGGTACGAAAAAAGCAACGCTGTACGTAGCCGTTATTCGTTATCTTTACGGCGGCAATTTCGAATTCGGTGTAAAAATAAAGAAGATGGTTTAAGCGAAAGATTGTAGTCGTTCATGAGCATTTTGCCGCGTTAGTAAAATTTTCGAATTACATTCGAGAACGGTTTCGATCCAACGAACGAACCGAGTAGAGAAAGAGAAAAAACAAACAAGGGAGGAAAATAATTTTCAAGCGAAGGCGAAGCTTGTTTCCCGGATTATTAATGGGCTGAGATTTTATTGCCACGACGCCGAACCGACATATCTCGTGTTTGCGTTCGCAACGTGGTCGCAAATTAAATCGAATCTACCGGCTTTCTTGTATTTACGCAGCCAGGTGTGAAATGCTTTCGCGCACGCATCCTCGCGTGCCACGAAACTCTCGTGAGCAGCCATTAATTCTTAAATCTCGGATCGTTCCTTACCGCCGGAACGCCTACCCCCGTAGCAAGCCTCGCATTGTTACGTGTATTCCACCAGAGTTAGATAACCAAACAACTTTCGTTTAATGTTATCGATTAGCAGCTTCTCCTGGCCTCTATTGCACGCTGAAAATTAGAATAACAATGTTCAGTATAGGTGGGAGCAAACCTGACGCGATAAAATTTTATGAAAACTGGTTAAAAGCGGATAAATAAATCACGTACGCATCGAAACGATTACGCATTTTACTATAATGGTACGGATTCTTTAAAGTTCCTAAGAAAATTTCAAAACTAAACTCATTTCCTTAGGATAACACTTTGCATCTTGTTCCTCGAACGTGTACACTAAACCGGTTAGCAATAAATTTTGAAACAATTTAATTTTCTTTTTCGAAGCTTTTCGAGATTAAGAAATTTTTGTACGAATACTGTGACGTTATTCAACGATGCCAGTAGGAATGCGACTGATCGGAAATATTCGTGTACCATCGGTTATGTGCTCCCGACATCCCGATGGTTACACAGTTGCCAAACTTCGGCCAGAAAATCATCGAGGCTGATCTCGCCCGGGCAGTTAATCCTTGTAGGGCGACTCGTCATGTGATTCGAAACGCCTTCGTTATTCCATATTAGCAAAGTACCGTCCGGATTAATTCGAGCAAATGGACGTATCAATTCATTCAATTAACGCGTTCGCTCGACCGTTGAAATACGTGATTAATAGAGGTGGGATGTGTTTATAAGCGATCACATCTGGAAACGGCTTGTTAGAAACGTACGGCCATTCCCGCAATCGAATAATACGTCGTATCTTGCTGCAACCCCTCTCTTCTGGCTTCTATGGTGATTTGTTTATTTGCACTGTCGATTCGACCAATGTTCCGACGCTTATTAACATTTCTATATCGATCGAGCTCGATGTGACACGCTCTGGAACAAATTTAGTTTAATTTTGGCTAACCTGTGTCGGCCTAGACGTTGAACACATACTGTTATGATGGTATACCTCTATTAGTCATTCTATATTTGCAAGCGGAGAATGGATAGCTGCCCAAATGATTCGAAGCACACAACTTGAATTTTTTGGATACTTAATTATACCTTTCCTGCCTATATTTTTTACACTATAATATTATAAATAGCTTGATTCGAACCTAACCTATACCGAAATTTATTTACGGCTTCGTTTCCAAAAATAATTGATATAATCGTGTAACTGTTCGCCTTTGAAATACCTTTATGATTACATGAAAGAATGTTAACACAAAATGAAAGGAAAATAAAGAATTTTAACGAAGAATGTGTTATTCGTCGGAAAATCGAGGAAGAGATAGAATTCTTTATTTTTTCTTCTTCGATTCATGAAACCATGCAAAGAGAATGTGCACAAAGCAAACCGAATAGAAATTCGTTTCGTCTCGTTCACTGCCTGTATTGCAGAGTAACTTGGTTTCCCAACTCATTGTTTGATCGGACAATTAAAACCCGGGAGTTCAAAGTGTAATAACGGTCTTGCAACGTAAAAAAACTAACGAAATGGTTTCCACTGTGGGTAAATCTTTGACCGAAATTTCAAGCAATCGAGATAATCGTGGTTACGAGACCTGAATAAGGACAATTGTTTCCGCCATGACAACAGATTTTCCGCCCTACATTTCGGCCAATAATAGAACGTGGATATTTCAAAAATTGCGATGAACTGTGATTGTGATTCGAACGATGCATTAATCCCAGTCGAATACAAACGTTAATTCCATATGGGGGGCGTTGACACATAATCATCGAGTGAAGCACTCGAGCGTACGTGATGTCGGGGAATTAGTGAAGCGTCTCGAGTCCCGTAAAAGGACTCGTCGGAGCGTCGCGACGCCCGGCCAAGGTCTACGTGACCAGTCCTGACGCGATAAAATTTTATGAAAACTGGTTAAAAGCGGATAAATAAATCACGTACGCATCGAAACGATTACGCATTTTACTATAATGGTACGGATTCTTTAAAGTTCCTAAGAAAATTTCAAAACTAAACTCATTTCCTTAGGATAACACTTTGCATCTTGTTCCTCGAACGTGTACACTAAACCGGTTAGCAATAAATTTTGAAACAATTTAATTTTCTTTTTCGAAGCTTTTCGAGATTAAGAAATTTTTGTACGAATACTGTGACGTTATTCAACGATGCCAGTAGGAATGCGACTGATCGGAAATATTCGTGTACCATCGGTTATGTGCTCCCGACATCCCGATGGTTACACAGTTGCCAAACTTCGGCCAGAAAATCATCGAGGCTGATCTCGCCCGGGCAGTTAATCCTTGTAGGGCGACTCGTCATGTGATTCGAAACGCCTTCGTTATTCCATATTAGCAAAGTACCGTCCGGATTAATTCGAGCAAATGGACGTATCAATTCATTCAATTAACGCGTTCGCTCGACCGTTGAAATACGTGATTAATAGAGGTGGGATGTGTTTATAAGCGATCACATCTGGAAACGGCTTGTTAGAAACGTACGGCCATTCCCGCAATCGAATAATACGTCGTATCTTGCTGCAACCCCTCTCTTCTGGCTTCTATGGTGATTTGTTTATTTGCACTGTCGATTCGACCAATGTTCCGACGCTTATTAACATTTCTATATCGATCGAGCTCGATGTGACACGCTCTGGAACAAATTTAGTTTAATTTTGGCTAACCTGTGTCGGCCTAGACGTTGAACACATACTGTTATGATGGTATACCTCTATTAGTCATTCTATATTTGCAAGCGGAGAATGGATAGCTGCCCAAATGATTCGAAGCACACAACTTGAATTTTTTGGATACTTAATTATACCTTTCCTGCCTATATTTTTTACACTATAATATTATAAATAGCTTGATTCGAACCTAACCTATACCGAAATTTATTTACGGCTTCGTTTCCAAAAATAATTGATATAATCGTGTAACTGTTCGCCTTTGAAATACCTTTATGATTACATGAAAGAATGTTAACACAAAATGAAAGGAAAATAAAGAATTTTAACGAAGAATGTGTTATTCGTCGGAAAATCGAGGAAGAGATAGAATTCTTTATTTTTTCTTCTTCGATTCATGAAACCATGCAAAGAGAATGTGCACAAAGCAAACCGAATAGAAATTCGTTTCGTCTCGTTCACTGCCTGTATTGCAGAGTAACTTGGTTTCCCAACTCATTGTTTGATCGGACAATTAAAACCCGGGAGTTCAAAGTGTAATAACGGTCTTGCAACGTAAAAAAACTAACGAAATGGTTTCCACTGTGGGTAAATCTTTGACCGAAATTTCAAGCAATCGAGATAATCGTGGTTACGAGACCTGAATAAGGACAATTGTTTCCGCCATGACAACAGATTTTCCGCCCTACATTTCGGCCAATAATAGAACGTGGATATTTCAAAAATTGCGATGAACTGTGATTGTGATTCGAACGATGCATTAATCCCAGTCGAATACAAACGTTAATTCCATATGGGGGGCGTTGACACATAATCATCGAGTGAAGCACTCGAGCGTACGTGATGTCGGGGAATTAGTGAAGCGTCTCGAGTCCCGTAAAAGGACTCGTCGGAGCGTCGCGACGCCCGGCCAAGGTCTACGTGACCAGATACACGGAGACGGAAGCTGTGGCGTCAGGTGAAGAGAGCAAAGTTTCTAGCCTCGACGCAAGGGATGGATAGACGGACGAGTGAATTAGAGAGAGAGAGAAAGAGAGAAAGGGAAAGAACAGAGACAGTTTGGACGCCATTTTCTTTGATGCGACGCATATCACTGCGCATCGCAGTCATAATGTGGCAAACAGATAAGATAAACGAAATACAGACTCTTTGACGCCGATGTCTCCGCAAACAGCGACTGTACACAAACCAGCCGAATGGAAAGTCACGAGAGGTAGACGGAAGGGAGTGGTAGGGGGCAAGGAAGCAGCGAGGAACAGAAACGTGGAACAGTAGCGTGGGTAATGTTTACACAACGTTTATCGGGCAGGGTAATTACCAACAATACCTGGTACTCGGCTCGTGCTACGAAACGCCTTCAACATCAATCACCATGGTTCATGATACGAAACTGCGAGGTATGGTTGACTGCCACGCGAATTCGTTGGCTGCTACGCCACTGGGAAAGGAGTTGCAGCGAGACGGTCGCACGCACGCATGAAATGTGAAGAGTCGTGCGCGTTCCGAAGGGATGAAGTTTCTTTTTTCGAGGACCGACTCGATGGAAACGTCGAGTATGTCGAGTACGTCACGACGACGCGCCTCATCGACTGTAACAAAGGGTTGGCTTGAACGAATGAACGCACATGTGTCGTAGGTGAATCCACTCGAAAAACAAAATGTTTCAGTGGTTGTTGTTTCGCAACACTCTAAAGTAAATCTAGAATGTACAAGCGTAACTAATAGTCCGACAGATGTCACCTGTATACATATACAAAATGTTTAATATTATCTCTTGTATATTTTTGCCTAATAAATAAACAATTATATAAATACCTTTTTTATTTATCCATAATTATTTATTCTTTTCAATTAATGGGTATTGTAATAAATATGAATTTTTAAGCACCTTTATGAAAAAAGACCATTTCGATAATCACCTGGAACAAAGATAAGTATAAGTTGCTTAGTATTTTTATTATTCAGTGTCATTGAGAAGTTGATGTATACAGTTAAAATGTGACAGGAGAGATAAATTGGTATAGAAGGTAGCAAATGGTAGCACTTAGTGCGTATTTAGTTCTAGTTCCGTTTAATCAAGCGAGCCTCGTGCAGCGATCGTTATTTAACAATTCCATGGTGGTTCTGAAAACCGATGTTTTACGGCCGGGCGAAAAATCTGGGAACAAGAAAATGAATTTTTTCACCGAAGTGGCGTTATCGCGGCGAGAACGGATCGGTTTCCATTTGTAAACTCAATTAGCGCAGAAAACTATTAATTTGCCAGGAAGTCGAATTAATCGACCACCATCGCAACGATAAAGAGGGGCATTAAACGCAGCCGAACACGCGCATGCGCGTCGCACGCCCGTTGAAACTAAAATTACAGCTTTTTACCCACCGACGCGTTCGTCGTTTCGTTATTATTAATCCACGATTTTACGAGGCTCGCGTGGGACACGTGAGTGCAATGCGTCTGCGATATTACGACGGATAGAAACTCGAAAATCCGTGATTTCGTGTAAACAACTCATTCGATGGTGAAAACTTTATCGGTGGTGAATTAAATTATGACGAGGATTATCGTTGCTGCTGCAATCCCCTTGTTCGATCATAAAAGGGAATTGTGCCGCCGCGTGTTTCGCAATCGTTCTGCCGTTAATGAATTTCGCTTCAGCCTGATCGGCCAGCGCTTTTCAATGCCGCCGAGGCAAACGGGAACGCGTTGGGGTACAGTGTTTTTTACGAAATTCGGAAAACTATAATCCGCCATTCCGCTTCCGGAAACGCGATTTTCTCTAACAAGGTAACACCAAATTGTGAAGTAAATTCCTTTTGGAAAGAACGATTCGTACCAGTCTCGCAACGCGCCACTATCGATGGCTAATACCTAATCCAGGAATGATCGGATTTACTTCCCCAATTGGCCTTGATACAAAACAGCAGAGGCTCGTACACTCGTGGTGCAACTCTATGGTAATCTTTTGCGCGTCTGTACGTGTTCATACTATAAACATATAAATATGGAGAATTCCATAACCTCAATGGCAAGGTATCATGTTTCCTTTCAATTAATAGACCTGATTTGATAAGGAACTGAGAAATTCACTGAGCAATTAAGATCTGAATTACGATCTAGGAAACTGGATCTTACGAGTTCCGGCTCAGCTTCTAATATGGCTCGGTTATCACAGCTGGAATTGGTCGAGTAGTTTCTATGTAACAGAGCAGTCGGATCAATTTTCGGACGGCTGCAAATGAATGAAAAAAAACAGCGGAATTACTGCTGGAGGTTCTTAGGAGGAAAACGAGAACTTTAAAGAAGGTACAAACCTCGGTAAAATGGAACTATTCCCAACGAATCGCGGTGTCTCCTTACTGATTCTTCGTTTCTGTTTCTACCACCACATCCACGCCTCTCCTTGTGCCATTTCATGATCCACATACAAACCGTGATCTGTTCATCGTAAAAAAAGAAAAGGCTACATAAATCAGCGCACGTCTGCCTAATGGACGATATTATTCGGCAACAAAAGACGGTTCAAATTATACTCCTTTAATGGTATTCGTGACGATAGAGTTAATAGCCTCGTGATATCATTACCTCGTATTTTGTGCACTAACAATGAGACTCACCTTTATAGAACAGCTGTAGGAGATGATGCGAACACTAAAAATAGAATTGATGGTTACAAAATAAATATTTATAGGTTAGGTTCGAATATAAAAGAAAGTATTTGGTTATACTTGCGAATATTATGTAGATATTATTCTTGTTTGAATATTTAACGCTGTCCATACAGACATCGCAAGTTATTTCTAAGGATTTATTCTGTACAATAATTATTAATTCTTAGCCAATGGTGTGAATATGTACATATGTATATATATGCATTAAAATTTTTTGTAAAACACGTTTCATTCCTGAAGAAAACCATCTTGATATTTAGGTTTAATTTCCTTACCTTGCGATTTAAGTTCCGGTGGCGTGTGTCATAATCAACAGAGTCAGTCACACGTCCAACCATTTCAAGAATAACACGTAACTGACGAGTCTCAACTTGTCTCGACAGGAAAACATCGACCAAAATTGACGGTCGCGCGTCGAATTTCGTGCAAACGTGGCGAAGGATAACACGGAACTGAGACAGGAAAAGTTTTACGAATATTAGCCACGAGTCTGCCCAGTCTTGTTTACGTTTGAAAAGTAACGTTGGATATACGAACCACGTTTCTCACTCGTGATACTCATATTTGGCCCGAATTCCTTACCACGAATCTTACACCATATTATAGGCGAAGGGCTTAAATAAAAAATGTTTTGTGACATTTAAATCTTTCTTTTGTAATTTAAAAAAGAAAGTTGATTATGTATAGTAATTACTTATAAAAGAACTGGGACCGTTCAGTTATACATATAACCTACTGTATTTTATATTTTAATTTCCCAAATCTAATTTCGACGCGATGTGACTTTTGATTAAATTCTGTAATGGATAATGGAAGTCATGAACAATTATCATTCAACCTCTTTTAATCGTTATTTTAACGACAGTTTTAAAAACACTCGATAAAATTGTGACAATTTCAAAGTATGTCAAATGCACGCGAAGTGTCATCAGTCGGTGCTTGCGTATGATCCAACGTTAAAATCAGACGATAATAACAGTTTATACAACAATCGACTTATGGCTAGTAAAGTTTTGCAATTATACGACAGTTAGAACGTTTCATCTGCGTCCTCTGTCACGATATTCATACCGAGTACGACACTTAATTGCAAATTGTTTCAAATTGTTTAACCGCGTCCTGTGAAAGCGTATTTCACAGGTTAATTGACCTCGTTACAATTGCGTTTGCGTTTGAGATAATTAAGAAAACAAAATTATCTTCGATAAGGAAATAGGTCGTTGTCGGTATGAACTTTAACTGGGAGAAATCATACTTGTTAATTATTCCGGCCGCCGAGTAAAGTGTATCGACTGAACCATAAATTATTTGATTAACCAAGTGAAAATTATTCATGAGCTGTAATTAAATTAAAAATACAAATTAATTTTTAATAAGACGTTGCTTAAAGTAACCAAGTTCATAAAGTTTGTCTTATCTGAATTTGATGACAAGATCTATACAGTTGAATGAAGAGAGACAACTTCACGTACGATATTTGTTAAGTAAATCAAACATCGTTTCCAATTGTCAAATTCCCATGTATTCGTCTCAACTAATTACGGGAAGAAGTATGATTTTATGAATAAAAGTTTTTCCATAAATAAAAAGCTGTCAAAAGTTACCTTTGTTCAGAAGAAATATATAGTAACGTATAGGAGAAAACTAGATTATATAATCTCGTTGACGTTCTACTATGCTTACGATTACCTAGATGGCGCCACGTCAGTGCAATCAACAGTTTACAATGTACCTTGGCTATCTATGTGCAAGAGATGAGAAATTAATAACTTGTCAGGTATCCTGAAAAGATACGTACAGTAAATTTTATGAAGATGTGTCATACGAAAAAGTAATAATCGTAAGGATAAACAGTGACGACGAAAATCAAAAGTGACACAGGAAACAAATTTTGATCGCGTCTTAGGTTTTATTCCCGGTTATTTGACAGTCACAGCGTTTAAACATGACCGCGTTTGTAGCAAATCGTGAATGTCCCATCGAATGCAACACGAGTGTCGGACGATCGAGGTTGATTCGTCGCGGGAAGCAATTTCATCGAGCGTCGCGTTTCGCGTTGAGTGTAATTTATTGAATCGCTGCGGACGGAAGCGTTAGGGAAAATCTGAATCACTTGGCGGTCGCGATTCGCTCGTCATTTTAGTCGGCCGACGGTCGCCGCGTAACGACGGAAGCGACAGCGATCGTCGAAAATGCGACGATTCGTTAAAAATTTCAGCCTTGTTAGCGAGTTGTAAAAAAAAAGCGTGCCATAACACGTTTCAATGCAACTCGGTCGGAATGAACTTCCGAAAACGTGATGTGGTCCAACATACATTCTAGTTATGCCGGATGGAATTCGATTTGTCGGGTAGTTGCGGACGAGTGGAATTTCAGCTAGTTTTATTTGTGTCCGAATTTGTTGCACTATGTTTCTTGCTTTTTTCCTTTTTTTCTAGATATTCGACCGCTTTGCCTGAAATGAAGCATTTCAATATTTCAGAAGACAGGTATGTGCATCCGCAACTGTTACGAAATTTTGAGGTTATGATAACGTAAACGTGCTGAATTTACGGCAACTTCAAATTTCTTAAATTTCATTTACCTTTCAAGTCAATTATCTGAAGCTATCAAATCAGGTCCATTTAATAAATTTTCAACATATTTTCTTCTTTCGTGTCGGAAAGGAACCCATAGTTTGCAGGATATTTCATTAATTGTTCTGTAAAATTATTCCATACAAATAATTCAAATAATTATACGAGGTCCATCATTAAAAGTTGCAAAAATGCTAACGATTAAAAAATTTAACGACCTAGAAACGTTTTTAAGCACGTTACGATATAAAATGATGAACAAGTTAGAATAAATGTCTTTTTCAAGTATATGACTAACTTGGAAAAATATGCTGAAGTTTCTAAAAGTAATATTTAAGCAGGAAAGATTAGATTGCATTATCATACTGATAAAAAAAAATTCTTACAATTTTTTAAAGAAATTATATGGTTGTAAAGTAGCATAATTTAGCATTTTCGAGAAACTCGTTAAACTTGAAATGAAACAAGAGATATTCTGTACTAATTTTTATGCAGCGAAATCGGCTAAATATCCTGACCCATTTTCTGACTCGTAAAGTAAAATAAATAGTTACGATTACGATATAAACTTCTCATTCTCGACAACGGGGGAGCCACTGCTTGGCAAATGTGTCAACGATAACCCTCTTGTGAGGGCGTATCAACAAAATAAAATCCTTACTTTATATTTAAAATGTCACGTTCGATAATTCGTGCTTTAATTTGCAATTAAACCTTCGAAGAAAGTTACTTCGAAGTTTTTCAATTCACTCTAGCTACTACCCTGGATATATTTATATATATCCATTTGCGAATATAAAGTGGGTCATCTCGTGCAGAAGCCAACGTTTTCGGCTGTTGCATATTTTCACTGTCTTCGATGTTCGCAGGAACTCCAATTAAAAACTTAGAATCCTCTTAATCCCCGTGAAACTTTTACAAAATTCGATGTTTCGAGATATTTCGAAAAAGTTCTTAAACGCTCCTAAACCGAAATAATCCGCGGCACACTCAAGCACAAACATTCGTATGCATGTTTACTTGAACACACTTGGCAAATGGAGGTGAACAGAACGATTATTTTTAGCAAATTAATAAACGATTAATCCTCTTTAATACGTATTTATCTCCGTTACAATCACACAGGTCATTAATTATTTGTATTGATCGATCCAATGAGGGGCTCCTTCGTCATATCTTTACCGACTTTTGCGTTTCGTTGAAAGCGTGAAATTAATTTCGAAAGGCAAACGTGAACGACGAAATAATGGCGAAAGTTCGGTCTGGCTATACGCGCGATGCGCAGTCTACCACGAGTCGATCCTGTCTAATACCCGATGTTTAACGATATTGCCCGAACACGTCGCCGAAGTTAACCGTGATACCGAAGTGATCTGCGGTGCCGATCGTGGCAGCAGCTGTCGCCGAGATTTACATTCCTCGCTTATACTGGATGTTTATTTGACTCCGTGGATACCCGTCGAGCAATCGGATGCGATTTTCCGCAATAATTGGTCGTGTCTCCGTGGCAGCAGCTGTGCTTGTGATTAAAAACGCTGCTCGTAGAGCATGATTCGCATTTATAGATCGCTCTGTATGCACATTGTTTTCCGAATTCTCGATCGGTTAATAGCACGGAAGAAAAAACGACGTAGAGCTGTATCGAAACGAGGGGATCACCGTATGTTTCGATCGAATAGAATTTTTGAACAGCAGTCGATCTGTTATTCAGTGTGCGTCCTGGTGCCTTGATATTAATTTCCGGATTAGTTCCAGTTCCGAGTCGAAGCTGCTTTGCTTTCATTGGTTTGCTGGATTATTTAATTATCGTGAGAGGAAGTAGGACAATTTGAATAGAAGAATCGTAATGGAAATTTATGTATAAAAACACTGCATTTTTTTTAGGTTAGTAAGAATTCCTGGTACCCGAAGTAACAAGGTTATCTACTGAATTTAGTATAAGATCATTACAAAGAGAATAAGGAAAATGAAGGAGAAGAATATCATTTACATAGTTAAATATAAGGTACGTTAATAATGCAAATTTCTACGCTTTCTTATTATCTATATTGTTATTATATATCATAAAATTGTAAAATAATAGTAACTCTTAAGAATGATTAATTATATTAAAATTGAAATATTTAATATTGTTCAAGCTACGTTCTCCGAAGAAGGGATCGAAAAAATCACTGGCAAGCATTGAGAATCGATCAATGGCTCTTGCTGAAACGCTTTCATCGCTAAATCCTGCGACCTTATCGAACGGTTTCGTTTAACCTAACGCCACGAAACGACCGAGATAATGGCCAAGAGAGGGTGCAGGGAATCGTCGAGTCGCAGCGAAGGCTAACACCGATTTACGAGACCGCAATTTTGAATGCACTCCGCAGAACGGAACGGACTTTCTCCTGAAACGATATTATCGCCTTTTCTATCGCCGTTAGAGATGGAACTGATTCAATTATCAATTACCTCCTCGAAGTTTTCCGTCATAAATGATCTTCACTATTAGAAGTAGCGATGTACTCGAATGTACGTAGTTAGATATGTTGAAAATATTGTAGTATAGTTAAACAAATTAACTTAGATATACCTGAAATCTGGATGTAAAATATTTGTTTGATAACTTAATATAATAATTGTTACGGCGTCAGTGTATTGTTGGATTGAAATCTGTAGAGCAACGACAGAATAAAAATTTTTTATTCAGCGTTAAGAAAGACTAGAATATTTTTCACTATGAAGCGAACCATCTATGAAGCTACTGGAAAAACTTGCGAGGCCGTCGTTCCCATCGCTACCCCATATCTTTCGCCTTCTTCTCTTCATTTCTTCTCTTTCTCTTCTTTCTTTTGCTGGTATTTTCTCGAAGGAGCTACAATTTAATTCAATCTTCATAAACTCGCCAACCCGAATCCGCGGTTTATGATAATGGCCACCTCATCGACGACCCGCCACCAGGGACCAACTGACACTGCAGAATTTTCATTTCTTTTTTATCCCGTGAAAAACGAGTTCGGTCGTCGGCAGATAAAGATTTCGATCCAGAGACGTCAAAATTCTTTACGTAGATGTGGCGGCAAGCGTAAAATGTCATAAATGGATAAACTCGAGGAAGAAAAATGAACCTGTATTTACCTCGTGTTTGCCGTAAAACAATTGCTGCTTCTTTTAGTTATAAAGGCGGTTTAAGTCCAACGACTTAAACAAATTAAGCTTCTTAAGTGAACCAAGTATGTTTACAACGCGTATCCATCGTTTAATGCGTATATATGTATGTAACTAGCGGAAGAGAATTATTCGCTGGCTTGTAGAGGCCGCTCGTTTGATCTTAGCACGGATAAAATTGGATTTAAAGTCTCAGTGTTATTTCTGTATTTCACACTGGATATTTAATGTCTGAAACGTTTATTATACGTTCATTAGACACGTTTAATGTTTATTCGTACCTCGCGTAAGAACATTATTTGCTTGTTTGTAGGGGACGGTACTTTGATCTTAGCACAGTTAAAATTGGATTTAGGATTTCAGTACTTACTTCAGTATTTCATTGCACACGGGATATTTAATATTTTTAAAATGTAGTGGAATTATGCATGCTTGTCCTTCATTCCTTTTTATGCTCGTATATAACTCGCAAAGAAAGATTATTTGCTTCTTCGCAGAGGGCGCTAGTTTGTTCTTAGCGCAGATGAAATTGCATTTAAAGTCTGAATGCTGTTTCCATATTTTACATTGGATATTTAATGCCTGTAAAACGTAGCAGGATAAAAAAATTTGTCAAATAGCGAATACAGCGTTTGAAGAATATGCCTAGGGGCGTGTAGGGTTCCTCAAGTAGGCCGAGATAAGAGTTCTTTGGAACGAACGATGCATGGTAAGTGGGTATTGTCGTGTAGAATGTGCTTAGCGAGTGTCAACGTCAACAAACAGACTCAAGCAAGAGGAAAACTCTCTTTGTACATGTCTAATCCGTATCATATCTACTCGACCAACCTGTACCACTTTAATTCTATCATCAGATCTGAATCTCCACAGTTTCCAACAAATTTACATGAAATTTTACTTAAAGGAAAGTAAATATTCGCAAATACCAACCGCTTTTTTCAGTGTAATTACTTATTTCGATTGGGGCACATGTTGGAAAAACAAGCAAGTCGAAGCAAGCAATACTTGACGGCTAACTGGACGAAACGAGAGTCCGTACTGCAAATATGTGACCATCTTCCGTTAAAAGCGCGCGAATAATGTTTGCGAAACGCGATACATGTCGAGGCGTGGTTTACCACTCGACGGGGAAGCGAATTCGAATTTCTGTCGAAGGTTTCTGAAAGTACAACGACCGGGACTGAGTTCCGGTCGGTTGGACTCATGAGAGCCGGCTGCGGAAGGTGGAATAAAGGAAGGAAATGGAGTGGTCGCGCAGCTTCTCGAAACACGTCTGTTTTCCAGCGGCGTCTCTTCTCTTTCGCTGTTTCTATCCGCGACATCCTGCTCCCGTTCCTTCCGGGATAGTCTGTCTGAAATATCTTTTAAATATAAAGCGTCACCGGAATGCGGGGATGGATGCTAGACTCGTCGAGGCTCGACCCAATTTTCTGCAGTTTCTTTCTTTTCCGCGAGGAAGAACGTGGTTGCCACGGTCGCGGCAAGCTTCGAAGAAAGTTATTCGATTTAAATATTTCATGTGAAATGTTCGACAAATTTCCTTACAGGATATTAAAGAAGCAAGCGTCTTTATCGAGTTAATTCCTGACAAACGACATTCTACTGCACAAATCTTTCTTCTATAAATACAGAGAAATATAATGAACTTTGCTATAAAAGTACTTTTAAATAAATATAGTGGACTTTGCCATATAAATATTTCTTAATATTTATATAAATGCAATGTAAATAAAAATATACAATGTTCATTATACGTACCAATATTATGAACTTTGTTCTATAATTACAAATTATTCTTTAAATTAAGAATATTCTTCAACAAAATTTCTGCACTACCATTTTAAGCTGATTAAAATGGATCACGACTGTTAGAATTACTCTAGCATAATATAATATCATCATACTGTGGTATAATAGATCACTACAGTATAATACGGCATTATATAATATAGTAGAATGTACGATGGTACGGTATAATACAAGTCGGTAGAAATTACATACATAATTCGTTTGACCCACATTCTCCAAACAGATTCAGACCGAGCAAGAATACCATGACGCAAAATAAAAAGAGAGACAGTGGAAATTAGCACGGCGCGTACAACTTACAGATCGGAAAAGTAAAAAAGGCCAAGGGAGTACAAAAGCTCGGCAGAAGGTTGCCGGAGGCGGCGGTTTCATGTTACTGGATGCAAGAGCTCCCTCTTATAGCGGGGACACGGTGTTTATCAAACATCCTGTTTAAATCCGCGGCTGCTAGCCGGATCCGGGCTTTTCTTCCGCGGCACGAGAACTCAGTCGCGCCCACCGACGTCTACCCCCAACCACCGGCTGCTCGGGACGAAGAAAACAACGAGCCCAAACGATAGTTTGAATTGCTAAAAGCTCCGGCGCCGTGCTTGAGAGTGCAACCGCTGCCTTATTATTATTCCGAATATAATAAGTCGCTAGTTGATACAGTTGTACTGATTCTGGCTGTCTGTCGACTTTCAGTTCAACTTCACTTCCGTTCCATTCCATTTCATTTCTTTCTTCTTCTTCTTTATTCCTCTTTTTCTTTCACTTTTTTTGTCCTTGGTCTTTCTTCCTCTTTCTCGTTCTCTTTGTCTTATGGATTTGCATAGGAACCGACTAGCCTCTGTCGTTCAAGCCACCTACTTTTCCTGCCCGGCGGATTCCATTTTAAAAAATGAACCGCCGAGCCCGGTTACTGCCGCATCGTACTGCCCGGATTCATTTTACGAATGCTTCTCGTCTTAAGGAGCTTGTCATAAGCTTAAACCCCGGAAGCACCGGCGAAAGAAACCGGAGGGAAGGAAGCACTTTGATGGAAATGCGAATCCGCAAATTTCTGCCGCGCTTGCGTGACTTATTCCTTCGGGATGATTGATATGAGAGCGGAGCTTTCGGCCGGAATAGCCCGCTAACAAATTAGCTCCGACCACGCTGTACGCGAACCTGCCACTTAGGTTAAGATGGGAGAAGCGATGTCGAAGTAAGAGTAAATGTGTAGATCGGTAATGAGAGTAAAAGGATTGCTGTTAGTTGTAGAAAGAGGTCGGAAAATTTCTAAGCACTCGTCCCATTCATTCATTGTCCAATTTATCCTGGATTCTTGATATATCTGAAAATTTTATTCCAATTAGTTTCGTTTCTTATTATGTATTTATGATTACTATTTTAATTATTTTTTTATTATTTATGAAAAAAGTTATTGATATACGTTGTAGAATGAGTGTGAGAAATTTATATTAATTTAGGTGTTTTATTAATAATTTAATTATTAATAAAAAAAAATCAGTATAAATTTATAGCATTTGCTCGAGTTCTAAGATATGAAAAGAATCATTTAGAAACAATTTTTTCATGAAAAATTATTTTTAAAAATTGTTGAAAATTAATTGTTAAAATAACCGATGAAATTTAATGAGAATTCTTACTAATAGTGAAATTACTAAATATAAAATATCGTTTGAATATCAGTGCATAAAGAAGAACTGCACAACGATAAACGTTCACGGAAATCAAACTTTGATGCAGAACAAGATTGCTATAAAGGCAAATGAGATAATTTCCCCACGTATATCGTCGTATATTATTCAAATAAATACCAACAGTGATATTTAGTCCTCTCAAGAGTAAGCGTTTCAAAACAGTTTTAAGACGATTTTCCACTTAACTCACTAGCGCCTCCATGGTTCGTATCTGCAATAAATATATCGTAAATATCGTATATACATTTCTCCTTATTATGTGTGTTATGTTGTTTGCACAATGTTGTGCTTGAAAGGGTTAATTAATACTGAACACGTAACCATAGTGTTTCAACGTTAAATCACGGATTTCTCATTAGCGAAAATCCTTCGGTCTATTTGCACGTTTGCGAATCCATACGTTCACGGAAAAATATGGTTATCGATTAATTAGATTTTCTCTTTAGCAGGAACAGTCGTGTTGATTGATCGAGGAATCGGCCATTTTTTAGCCGAAAAGATGATTAATCGTGTTTCCTTTTCAAGAAAAATGACCGTGATGATTGACATATTTACAACTACACCACCGTGGAAACCAGTGCAACAAGGATTAATCGACCCAAGATTTGAAACTTAATAATTCTTACGCGAAATGCAATTTTCTTAAAATCGTACAACTTCTGATAGAAATATTTTTATACAAAATACTCGCAATTGAAATTGATTGCGATGATATTTCGAGAACGATCGTCTTACGATAAAAAATTCGTACTATAACAATGGCTACTGCTCATCCATTTATCTCCTCGCAGAATACAATCTTTCTCTTCCTACGCTTACAAAAACGAAAGAGTTTATAGTAAGATACCTTCCACCCTTCCAGATGGTTCTATCGAAAACCCACGAGCCATTCTTTCTCCTTGGTTTTGTACCCTTATTGTATTACGATTTCATCCACCCCAGACACATTTTGCTGGCTGTGTTAAATTCAAAATTTATATCTATCTATCTGCTTGTATCAAGATGCTATCTTTTTCTTAACTCTATTTTACAAACATGTTATATGATCAAATTTCCATAGGCAGTAGGGTTGTTTTTGATTAAAGGAGGAGAAAAAGTTTGAATAACTTCTGGAATATGTAATCAACGTTTCCACTACAGTTGGATGTTCTAGACAGGCACAGAAAATATTCCAGATCTTTTGTAACAAATTCTGCTATCCAAGAAATAATTTGTAACCTAGAATGGCCCCATAGATCAAAGTGTTCAAGACTGACCCTACATGGTTTGTAAACAGTCCTGTATCTAACTCATTGTCAGTAAATATTTGGAAACATCTAGAATCTGTATACTTTGGCTTTGTTTTACTTGCAGTGATTCAACGCAAGAAATGTACTTTCTTTAGAAAATGAATGCAACAGAAGTTCGAACAGAACTTTAACACAATCTATACTGACATAGGATAAGCAGTCATAGTGTACCTACTCAATTCATTACCACACTCTCCTTTATTACGAATATAAATTTATTCATTAGCCAAATATTCAAAATTCCCTTTAGTATAAATAAAAATTTTACTTAGGTCGTTGGTGACCCAGATTTTACATGAAGAGTTAGCCCTATGTGAAGCTTTATTACTTGGAAATTACATAACATAAGCCCACAATTAAAAATTGTATTTTATTCACTTATTTGTACTAAACAAATTCTTTATATATCAATTACTAACTCTCAGGTTGCCAGTGAAAATAAAAAGTCATAATTAATCATAATCTTCTTTTCTCATAACGACTATAATTCTAATCTAAAACGCTGAACATCAAGAACTACCGTATTAAAGAACTATCATAATATCAGAACATCATTATAAATATTATGATAATATTAAAGAAAAAAAAAAAGAAGAGTTCAAAGTCAAGCATCAGTAAATGGCGATAGAGTGACAATACAATAGAATTAGAGAAAAGAAAGGAATTCCCATGAAACGCGGGAATCAAGGTAGGAAATCATTCGAAGCCTAAAACCCACCGACGAATCCCTACTTGGCCCATGCACCATGTTCGCGAGTGGCACACGCCACGTTACGAACAAACGAACGAGCCAACTCGTGAAAACAAAGAGTCTGTACGTGCGCTAAATACAGTGGCGGGTCGGGTGCACGCATTAACTTCCACTTCGCGTCGTTTGACAATTTTATCTTGCCGACGGGGTCTCCGTTACCACGCTATAGCCCGTGGCTGCAATGACTCGTGAAGAAATATTTTTAGAAACAGAGGAGTGAGAGAGACACCCCTGTTTTTAATTAAAACACGGCCAACCGACGCTCAGTGACACTCTCTGGAAAGGAACTAGAATTTTCGGCGGTACGATCGGACATATCGACTGTTTCGCGGCCGAAAGAACAATGTTGGCCAGTCTCTCAAAACAATCAACTTTTGTTCGCCCTTTCACGGTCCAAATTGTTTTTCCCCCCTGTGTGAAGCATCGGGTGCACGATGCCCGTCCCCCTGCGAGATGCTAGTTTTATTTTTACGGAGCACTTTCGTCTGTGCGAGCCGTCACAGCGAACAAAGCGTTGTAAACTTCTTTATCGACAGCATCCCCCGTCGCTATTACAGATGTCTTTGTTTTGCTTAGACGTACTCAAATTTCACCGCCTTGTAGAGAATGGAAAATCGTCCGTTGTCCGATCAGCTGATTGCTTTCGTCTCTGTGTTGGTTACTTGCACACCCTGGAACGAAAGATAATTCTCTTAGCTAAAAATAAACAATGGGAATGAATTCGTAGAAACGTTGAAACCATAGATCTCGAGAAGGTTTCACGTTTCAAGAATTCGAAACTTTATACTTTTTCTATAACCTCAAATTCTCGAAACTTTCTTCGAAACTCTCCACTCGGATTTTCTGGAAGAAAGAATAGGAAATTAATGAAACATCATAATACGAGAATGAATAAATAAATAGAATATCGCTTGAAAATTACTTTAGTTATTACGACGACTGAATATTTTTCGCGAACGTTGTTTAATAAAATAACCGATTAAACGATGAAGTTTTGTATATTATTACTTTAAAGGAAAAAGGAAAAGAGGGATACAAACCCATTCGCGAGGAGTTCAACAAGCAGCATACGTGTTCAAGTGAAATTTTGAAATGAGCGTGGGCGTACGGTTTTTAGGTTAATAAGGCAAAATTACGAAGAAAACGTTCGAAATGCGTAATTCGCCGGGCGTTGTCGTGCGACGCCGTGGAAGCGTTATCGCGGGCACCGTCGCCCGAAATTTCATTAATTAGCTTGGTAGAGAGCTCCGGGTTGAGAATGGCATGGAAATAAAAGCACCATCGTCTGACGAGTATCGTCGGAGTAAATTTGAAAAACTGGATCTCCGAAACCACAGAACACAGCGAGCACAGAACCGCAATAATGATAAACATCACGCACAATTTCCTGTTTCGCTATTAATCGTCCGTATCGTACGTAATTACAGCTTTTCCGAGGGGAAGGAAAATGCTGGAAAATATAGAGACGGTAGTTTGGGAACAAAGAAGGCTAACCGAAAAAGGTGGAAAAAGATAAACGAAAAGAAACGGCACGAGCGATGGTCGGGCGGAGTAGGGAGAGTCAGATGCCGGAGAAGAGTCGCTCGCAGCGACTGAAGTTTCTGGTCGGGAGTATAAAACTTTTTACCGCTTTAATCTGAACTTTACGATAAGGAGATTGCATCACACGGCCATTGTAAGTCACCTAGGAGGCCGGTGGAGTGCCTTTTACTGTAGCCGCTCGATGAAGTAACTTTTTTTCCTTCTGTGTGTACAGTCGTACCTTGAAAATGGAATTAAATATCGGCAAAGAGAGGATCTCCGCGTCCATTGTGCTACGTTCCCTTGTTCTTTACGTCTTTCCTACTGACTAGCCCTTCTTCGATTCACTGTGGTCTCTTCGCGACCTGCTGACAGACTGACGAGCTGACTGCCGCGCCATCTGTACGTGCCTTTCACTTCGGATCACATGGGTTTCGAAAGACTAGCGGATAGGCTGTTATTGTATCGTTTCAGATATTTAGAAGATATGATTTATATTTATTAGATAAATAAAAATAATTTGATGCAATATTATGACACATAATGACACGATAATCTTTCTTTTTATATGCTACTATCGAAACGGCTTATTTAATGTGCAAGTAAACGAAACATACCCAGTGCAGAGCTTTAAAATCCTGTATAAAGTCATCAAAGTACCCGATGATTGCGATATAATTTCTAATACCGAAGTTTATATTAGGTGGTTAGGGTTATGTTTACTGAGGTATCGAGATGCTAAAGTTGTATCGCGGTTTACTTGGAGTTTTGGTTAATATGGAAGTCTTGTTTGTACAAGTGTAGATGCAGTTTTATCTTGTCGATTGGTTTAATTCTGTTTTTATTCCAAAGAGCGCGCACATGTATATAGGTTAATGTTGATTGGTGGATATAGAAATAAGTAAAAGCTATTTGTTCGAAGCTTTTATAGATGACCATTCTAATTGGTCCGTTGATAAAATCGTGGTTTCAATCTAAGGAATTATAATTAGAAACGTTGCAATTAATTCTTTAACCATATTAATTAATATTAATATCAATATTGATTTTGAAATTGCATCGCTGTCAAAAAGATTGTTCTTTCTCTCTCTCTCTCTCTCTCTCTCTCTCTCTCTCTCTCTCTCTCTCTCTCTCTCTCTCTCTTTCCAATTTCACCCGTTGAATTATCTGCTTTTGCGGAACACCGCTGTAGCGAAATTACCTTGGAAAAAAAGCAGAATGGCTAAACGTTCCTCGATTTTCCCACCGGCTTATTTCCTTTTATTCGTTGCGTTTCACTGCGGAGGATTCGGCGGTGTGTACACAGGTAACGCTTTTTTCGGTCAGGGTCGAACGGCGAAATTTCATAAGTCCGTTGAACGGTATTTTGGTTATGTCGCCGCGATCGGCGCTTCGATACTTTTAATTTAAACCCCCGATTCGTCAAAGCGCAACGTTGCACAGGACGATACGTAACCAACGACCGGTTTTAAACGATCGATGAAACACGCCGCGTGTACGCGACCAGGCTTGCATACACAACGATACGCGATATCCCTCTGCAACCAGGGCAAAAAATAATTTAACAATCCGACTACTCATTAGCGTTTCAGCTGAGCGTGCTACTGAATTCCGATACACGGGATAGAGCGACGTGCTGGTTTCAAGAGAAGCCAACTCGTTACGTCGAGTCGACCGATCGCGTTTCGGGAATTACCTTTTCCTGTGGTTATACGCACTTTATTCCGTACATGCGACGATACTTGTTCTAATGGTATTTTTATCAATATTTCAGGTTAGTGGATTAAAATCAACGCGACGAAATTTTGCGAGATGGATGAAAAATTGTGGGCATAGGTTTATTAGAAGTTAGGTTAAGGAAAGGTATGGTGTATGCAGAATTAGCGAGAACTATAAGGTACCATATTTGAATATTTGAAACGTATATAGTTAGACTAAAATATGTTTGAGTCTGTATAATTGCCTTTAACTTTTTCTTCTTTTCTTTTGGAATATTGATTGGATGTGAGATATCTAGTGGAATGTGAGCACTGATTTGACACTGGAACTACTACACAAGCCAAAATGCCTGATTTCAGGCTTTGTATTTTTAATTGCTGGAAGTAAGCTACTTATGGTGAACTAAATATTAATTTTTATTAAGATAGAAATATAATTATGTACACGTACTTATTTTCAATGTTCAATATTTGCATTATTATCTGTGTATATAATATTTAGATACACAGGACTAATGTTAATAAGTCAATGTTAATAAGTAAGTAGGTGTGTGTAAACTGGACTATAAGCTATGATCATGATTATAAATTCTGCAATGATATTTGGTATATTGTTATATTTGTATTAGAAGACAGCATCTATTGGTAAAACGAATTCTGTTTGGATAAGAGAACGTTTAAGTACAGATGACTCTGCTATATTTTCCACTAGATCGCTCAATCACTTGTTATACTACTAAAGACCAACATGAACGTACATAGGCAATAAAAAGACTCATTCTTCTCATCTGATTTGACGTATTTACGAGCACAGGTAAATTTCGAAAGGCAAAATTCCAAATTTGTTTCCACAATTTTTTCGTGTTTACCTTTTAGCTGCCGGCATTCGACTTCCTTTTTGTTGAAATGCACATCCACCACGTGTAACGAAATACATCTCCCAGCGCGATTTCATATTAATTAAAATTAATTAAGGTTGGAAACATACCGGATTAAATACTTTTACATGAGGGAACGTTCAGGTTTCACGTTCTTTACCTTATACAAAGAGGTTACAGAGCATATTCGACGCTTCCTCTTTTGAAATTATTCTCTTCAATTATCTACCTTGTGATAATAGCGCCTCGTCGCTAAACAAACATGATAATGAAAAGATAATTTTATTCGATGTTAAGTATCATTATAACGTATTAATGAGACATATGAAGGCTAATTATACATTACTGTTTGAAAGAAAAATGTTGATTCAATTACTATTTATATACATTGTTCCTGTTATACGTTATTGTTAAATACAATATGTCGATTTTATTATTATTTGAATAAATTAATTTTTTTACGGTATCTACAAAATTAATATATTTTTAATCTCCTTTTAATTTTATTGAAACAATGTGTTGCCTTATTAGTGATATATATATATACTGATGATTAAATGATAAAAAATTGTGTTTTCAGATAAATTGGAAAATTAATTGGGATACAGCTGTGAATTTGATATAATAATTCATTTTTTGGTGGTCTTTAGAAAAGGTGATATATTAATTTTTTTTTAGATTTTATATCTAACTATTTGGAACATATTTGTTACACAAATAGCAAATAATAAAGGAAGGTATTTGTAGTACATCAGCCGATTCCTCTCTCTCGCAGAATGCTTCTGCGAACATTTCTTTTCTCCTGAATGACGTATTGGCACGTCCATCGACAGCAGATATGGAATAGAATCTAAAAGATTCTTTCTCCTGTTGCAATGCAAATTGTGCAAAAGGTCAGTTTCAACCCCTTTGAATGCATTCGCGATTCTCTGAATAAATTAATGTTGAGGAAGGAAGAGAGTGCTGTGAATGGACGAACTAACAGACCATTTATATTTTACAGTTGGATTACCTATCCCAAAATAATATCAACTGTTATATATTCATCTAACAGTGTAATAGAGTGATAATCCTCTGTTTAAAATCTTGTATGAAATGGTTTTCTCCTAAAGGAGCTCTTTGAATCCTTTGCTGCAGGTTCAGAGTATGCAAAAGCTTTTGAGGATTTCAAAGTATTTCTATTGGTCAGTCTAACGACAAGTTAGTCAAGTTCTATTAGAGGGGTGGTGTCATGCTACTGGTTTCATTTGAGATGATGTACTTCTAGGTTTCCTGGCTCCTTCAATCTATTAAATTATTTACGACAAGGTTAATTACAGACTACATATGGATGATCAAGATAAACCTTAACAGGCCTGACGTATAGAGCTATTGTGCACAAGGCTGGGTTGTAAATTATCAGGAAGACAGTAGATATGGATTATTAAAAAACGTCAGAGAATATTTCCTTTAACTACCTAAGACTTCGCAACAGCAGCAGGGACTCTGATTAAGCACCCTAGAATTTTTTCAATCTTTTGAGTCCGTGGTCATAAACGACCTATGGAGCTTCCCTTAATTACCTTACGTGTCACGAAGCAGTATCTCATCCAGGACATCTCTGCTATTATTATCGTTGCTGGAAAAATGGGAGAGCGCAGAAATTTGTTTCACCAGCCATCCCTCTGTACTTCCCAGGATCTTTTTCGTCCATGTTATTCCTGCCTGTTATTGTTAGGAAAATCGTCAGTCCGTGTAGCAGGCAGAAATCCTTTCGAGCCGCGATATTTCTTCAGCGGATGAGCAGTCGTTATTGCGATCGCCTACGCGGCCGGAACCAGGTCTTCTCACTCTGAATCCCACGTTTATATCCGGCTGCTCGCGGAATGCCTGGGAAAAAGTAATGCCGCGATGTCTGCCGGTTCAACGTTAAATCGCGCTGTAGCTTCTTTCCCGTCGACTCGCCACGGTTAGACAAAGTCCCTGGTATCTATCAAAGGCGAGCTCTTTCGGGTCTCGTAGAAGCGTGACGACTATTTTTCGTGGTTTCGCGGCCGCGATAAAAACGACAACCCGGGTTCTTGCAACTAGAGCGCCCATTCCGACTCGCGTTCCACCATTTTGTTGCTGTTGCGCGAGAAAAAATCGCTGGAAACCGCTTCTTCCATCTGTACCTACGACGATAATCTCTGTAGCTTGAATTCTTCTCTTTGCAGTCGTACTAGGACAGATCGTTGAATGATTTAGAATCAATATCGTGTACCTATGACACGTAAACATGGATCTTAACACATGTTCATGGATTAACGTTGATAGGGATTCGTGTCAATCAAAATTTATTTCCAGGAACTCTATGAAAATGATGATACTTGATATACTGATTTTGAGACTGGCCATAACTAACTTGGACTAATCTTGGATCTATGGATTTTCGTGCACTTTTGTTTCTTTATTGCCTTGTCGTTTTTATCCTATGGCACCTGTCTGGCTAAAACTAGGGGACATGTATTCATCCTACTGTCTGGAGTATAAACACGTTCTCTTCGCACCCCTAAAGCTTTAACCGAAATATGCTTTATTCACGCTTCTGTCGTTTGACCAAGTATTCTTCATCAGTTTGTTATTAATATTATCATTCTTATATTTTTTAGGTTTTTATTCGATCTTGTACTCTTCTAGTCCGACGGTTGACAATCAATATTCGCTGCTTGTATCTGTGAAGAAAAATAAATGACACAATGATTAGGTCTAAATCTGCATATTACGGATTATGCATTCGAATATTACCTGATAAGTTTAATATTATCCGATTCTAATAATTTCAGTAGTATTCTGATAATTTTGAATAATTCGAAGCTTTTTATATCACGATTTATGTTATTCAGTCCTGGCCGTCGAAATATTTTTCCTACGCCAATGGCCTGACTTACAACCTACATACGTATGCTCCGAATCTCTATTTTCCACTTGGCCAGGAGTTTAATAACGTATCAATGGATCGATGGTAGGAGCGAAAACATACGTCTAACGTACTCAAACCGCTATCGATGGGAAGGATCCGGCACGTTCACGGGTAAACGTCGAAAAATGTATTCGGATCGCGGCCAAGAAGCTCGATGGACTAACTTCGGGATTTAGAGTGGCGTCGAGCGGCCTTCTCCAAGAACTTTCAAGTAGCTTCGAGGGGAGAAAATCGATGGGGCACGAGCGTCGAATGCACCTGGCGAACGATCGCTTTATCGTTCAACGATCGACGCGTGCCACGCGCGGTTACGAACATTCTAGAAGCTCATTTCCGTATATCGAACTTACGACCGTCCGACATTTGAAACGCGCGCGAAAACATGAGCCGCGTCGATACGCGATTTAGATTTCGTTACCTCCCGAAACGACGGTGGCGACAGCGTTGCCGATTTTTAGTCACGTAGCCACGCGTTGCGTCAGCTCAGTATGGCCGCGTAAAGCTGACCGATGTGATGCGATGAAAGCAAAACGTGAATATGCCAGGAAAGAGATACGTTTTAACTGCTATGCCACGTGTGTATGTAGTGCTAGTGTGAGCCGAATGGATAGTGCATAACTCGCTGGAGATTACACGATTCCGTGAAAAAAATTCGTGTAGGAAATACCGCGGGGATAATCGCGTGGCAGTGGCGAGTGTTATATCGTGGAGATGAATATGCAGAACATGTCGAATACTATGGTAGAGATCGAAAGAATTTTTCGCACGGAAGTAAGCCGAAAACGTAGGGCAAGTTTCGTGGGAACGAACCATGAAGCTCTATCAAGTACACGTGCTTTTGAAAACCTATTGCTATTCTATTCGTATTCATAGGCAATATTGTGATTCGATATGGATCAAATTGATATACTAGATTGTAGTGGTACGTTTATTTGGCTAAATTTTATCTGTACGACGATGTATTCAGTGATTTTTATAAACAACTGGTTTAATTATAAATTTAACTTTATTCGATTTTTCATTTTAAGGATGTACTGAGAGGTTAAGTTACACTAAAAAGAATGAAACTATAAATAAGTACAGACGTTTAACTGGTGGAGGTTCTATACGCAGTCATTACTTGGAATATTTAATTCAAGGTAAAACGAGGAATATTTTTAGCAATTTGTAATTTAATCAAAAGAATATATTATTGGAGTTTAATGTATTAATTTAGTCCATTACCTCTCGAATACTCGTGTACTGGAAAGACTTGAAGGATTTCATTATTGATTTCCTCGAAAACGAAATCTCGTATCCAAAATTATCATTTCACATTTTCGACTTATTTTTACAGGAAAGATGATATGATACCTATGGTGAACGAATGAAGAGTGTCTGATTGATTGATAGAAAGGTCAAGATAAAATATGTATACTTAAATGGAGATGTGACTGAAGAGTATTTGAGACCAAATTTTGAATCGGTATAACTAAATGTGCTTAGAAATATCTGGAGAGTATTAGAGAAGGAAAGAACGTGTATGCATGCACACTCATGAAGGAGAGACAAAGATAGAATGCACGACTCTAAAGGCGAATTTACAATTGCATTTTGTGGATAATTTATCTATAGTAAATTTGGAGGATAAAAGTGGGATTATTTGCACTTTGGATAGACCAGTCGGTTGAATTCATTTCCTCGATTTTCATCTTTCCATAGGAAAGACATTTTGAGCTAAACACAATTAATTAGAGAGCAACCGTAGTCTGCTATCTGAGTGGCTGTTCGCTGGTTGCTACAACTTCAGACTTGTCACTGTCGCTTCACTACAGTTGTATCACCTATTCAGCTCATCAAAAGTACAGTCTCTACTTTGTTCTCTGGTCACTTCGGATGAAATGCAGAAATGCAGTTGGAAACAGTCTTCGCGTCTTCCTCGTGGATGAATATTCCGCGATGTACACCCCAAGTATAAAGTTTTAATTCGCCTTAAGGTTAGTGAGTCACGCGAAGTTAAACGTAAAGTCGAAAGCCAAACATATCAAACCTCGCCATTGTAGTAGTCTCCATAGTCGTAGATAGGATTGTACTTATATACTCATTTATTATTTAAATTAATTAGTTCACTTGCTCTCCCCGCTAATTATTCTCAAGTCTGATTCGTCCAAAAGACTATAACACAGTGCCAAGAAACATTATGTAAAATGTATTCAAGTCTCGAAAATATCGTATATCTTCAACGCGTGGAAGCACGAAACTAATACAACACTCAGTGGCGTAGCATCGAAGATAGGTGAATCGACGTAGTCACGAGGGATATATAGGGAGACGCTATTAGGTTATACTTCTACTTAATGGTTATCATGGCTCAGAGCAATCCCAATGCAAATCTACTTTGTTCTACCAATGTTAAGAATCAATGAAAAATTTTAACGAGTGACTAAAACAACTGTTAGTAACCGCGAGTACCAGATGTTGGTGATTATAGTCAATTTGCAGTTAGTAGACTACGAAGCTACTATACAGACGACAAATGGACGCCTTGACCAACCCGTTCACGAGTAGAGCGATTTTGCATCTAACTCACTAGCGCCACCACAGTCAATATCTCCGATAAATGGAATCGAGTTATTTTCCAATTTTACCGATATAATCCTGGAATTTTGTTCTTACTATGCGTGTCATATGCTTTCTACGATATCGCTTTTACAAATTTTTCACAAATATTGCAGCTCCTTAACAAATGGGAGAAAAGATGAAAGATCATCGGTAGTCGATGAAATTTTCTTCGTGATTGGCGAGCAAGAAATTAAGCCGTAGAGTGTACCCTTGTACGATAAAGCGGATTCATTAGCGAACGCGGGAAATTTTTTCGTTACTACGCCGCCTTTGCCGGAAGTAGGTCGCCGGCCTTTCGCGGAACACACTGGGGATATATCGAACGAAAACGGAACAACCGACGCGTAAGTTGTAGTCGTGGAGCGTGGCATGCGCAAACAGAGTTATATCCGGTAGGGGAAATATCTTCAAGGAGCGTGAAAGAGCGTC
>NW_016908532.1:340901-347862 GCF_001483705.2 Eufriesea mexicana | reverse complement strand
AGAGCGTCGCATTTCTATGCACCGCGGCCGATTCAATGAGGAAACTCGATCTACTTCGAGAAATTTCTGAATATTGAAAATGTTAAGCACGAACGTTGCGGAATTATAAAACGGTGCACAGTTTTAGGTCAGATTATACAGTGGTTTTCTTTGTTCCAAAAAATTAAAACGGAGTTTAGCTTACGTGTAACGGATTTGATCGAATTTTTTTTTTCCTTTTTTTTTCATTTCGGTATGTTTTTTTCCCTGTTTTTTTGCTCTTTTTGAGAGTTGGATAATTGGAGCGTTTGCTTTGCACTTTTTTCTTCCGTTTTCGGTTGTTACCGTTGTTATTGCTGCTTCTATTTGTATTCGGAGCGAATTGGGTAGCCAACAATGAGATGAAAAAATAAAAAGTCAAAATTCGTTCTTTCGTTCAACTTTTCCAGATGCATTCTGACCAAATTGGTATTTCAGGAATTAACCTAATTTTGAAGTAAATAATCGAGATTTATGAAAGTTATGGTTGATTAATGAATTTTATGTTTGCGTTAGATATATTCAAAAATCTTCACAATTTGCAATATGGACCGTTTCACCAGTGAATATGAACCTAACCTAACCCATTTAATGCGGACCAACAGCGACTCAAAACAATTCAGAATTCCATATACAGGGATGCAAATGGAAAAATATGAATTTCAAAATAATTCAGAAATATAAAATTCAAAATAATTCTGGAATTCGAATCCAAAATAATTCAGGAATCCAAATTCAGAGAGGCACTTAGATTCCACGCGAATTTCGCATGAATATATAATACGAAAATTGAAATTCAAAAGATCTGTAATTTCAACGGATCCAAAAATAAATCAGAAATACATGTTCAAAACTGATACAATTCTTCCAAAATTCAAATTCACAGCAATCTCATAATACAGAATGTTATTTCGAAAGCCTCGATGTTAGAAATTAATTGCACCTTCACTTCAGTCGCTAAATAATCGCTATTCGTCGTATCAATTGGATATGATTCTAGGCAATAATAGGTGACATAAAGCGAGACTACCGTGGAACGAACTAATCTTAATCAGCGAGTGGAGAAAGTCGTGAAAGGAAAGTGGTAGGCACGTACCCCGAAGGGAAACGTCAAGCTTCCTTGATTCCGCCTCCGGTGTGGAGGCTCGCTCGAAAATTGGTATTCTCCGCGGAATAATTGATTGAATTCGAGTCGGATGGAAGATGTTCTCCGACTAGATGAGACGCTATCGAGTAGGTGGCGACAGCCTGATAATGACGATTCATTTTTCAAGGGCGTAACATGCGCAGCGGGTACGAGATCGTGGTGCCAAGGAAAGTCAGGTCGGATGGAAAGTTCGTGTCGCATCAAATACCTCATCACTTCAAGCGTTCCTTCTACATGGATCGAACGGCCACGGATAGGGTCCCAGACGACGCTGTTCACTACCGTTTGCAAATCGACGACGAGGAACACCACCTCGAGCTCCGGCCGAATTCCCGTCTCGTTGCTCCAGGCGAGTAGAAAATCTCCTTGGGTGTCTATGCTAATTTCAGCGAGTAACCTCATGTAAAAAAGGAACGCGAGAACGTTTGCCTCTATTAGGTTGGAGGCAGCGTTTACACTTCGTTTTAATCGCTCCCCCTGATTCCTTCGATGCTCTATCGGGTCTAGTAATAATATTGCTTCTCGCGATAAATTCGCCACAGTGGTATCCCTGAGTGCAGCGAAATTTGAATTCTAAATCAAATAATAGCCCTACTAGAGTTTCCCTCGCAATAGCCTTGGGCGAACGATCTGTCTTAGACTATGGCAGAAACTGTAACGTGACCTACTGTCATGCAGACTTTCTTTTGTATAGTTCCGATGAAGTACATGAATTTTGTATTCAGGTGCTGTCACGGAGGAGCATGGAGTATCGAGGATAACCAAAGCTGGAAACAACGAGGATTTCTTAAGGAATGTGAAATTGAGAGGAATACACGATGCCCAGTGTCACTATCAAGGTCGTGTCCATGGTCAGTCGGGAAACAGCGCCCTCTCTACTTGTTATGGCCTCGTTAGTACGCCATTTTTATCCGTCATCGATTGGTCGTTTGAAACCTGGAGAGGTATCGCACTTCATTTGCTCGAACTAGATCTAACCTAACTTTTCAACGCAGGCTAAAGATTCCGTGAAACTACAGTAGGACTTCGATTAACCGGCTTAATGGTACCCCAAGGCCAGATAACTAGAAACGTATTTTTCATACGGAAATAAACTTTTTGTTCTTGGAATATCTATTTCCTTTTATTCCGTAACTATAGGCAAATCTGTATCTATTCAAATTTTATCCATTTCCTTTATTTTACAGTGATATAGGAACAAGTACATGCAAGAGATATATTGTAAAAACGTAATACGAAAAGGACATGAGATATGTACAAACAATTGTGGCTAGTGAATATGAGATGTCGGATAATCTAGATGCAGTTAATGGAGGTCCTACTGTGCGTCGTGCATGTGTAATGAAAAAGAAATAGAAAATTTTTGTATGTAGTAAAACGGAAATTAAAAGTCTGGGCAGAGTCAAGTTTGCAAAATGGCGATGGAGATGGAACGCGACGGGTGGCGGAAACAGGGGAATAAGGTTTTTAAATCGATTAAGGGAGGCAGCCTCCCGGATAAAGCTTTCAAACGACTCGAACAAATATCGTGGCCTGGGCCGTGGCGTAAGATAAATCTGACTAGAAGGAATCTCGGTGTTCTCATCTCCAGGCCGGATATATTAGAACGAAACGATCGTGGTACACGATCGAGCCGGTGGCGGGTCATGACTTTACCAAAGAAACGGAGCACCCGCATGTCGTCTACAAAAAGAGACCGGACGAATTCGGAAGGAACGCCGAGATTCTCTGTAATGTCACCGGCAATATGGCCAAAACCATTGCCAAGCGCGCTTTCAGTTCGCAGAAAAGCCACCCACCTAAGAAGCAGGCCAAATCCTACACGATGGAACTGCTGCTGGTACTCGACAAGACCGTTCTCGATTATCGCCAGGATTTCGACGTCGAGAATTACGCGCTGACGCTGCTCAACATGGTACTAAACTTTGCCCTACTTTCCCCTTAATTGCCTTACATTAAGGGTTAAAAATAGAAGGCTGCCGAGCTATTTCGAAAAAATCTCATATTTTATGTATCTCTTCGTGCATATTTCGTAGGCACATTAGTAATAATAGGACAGAAGTTATTAATTTTTTGATTATTTCAGGCTGCCGGACTGTTACACGATGATAGTCTAGGAATACCGGTGGATTTGAGTGTTGTTAGGATTATAAGATTGCATGTCCAGGAAGATGAGGTATTTTTTGTACAGTACACTTTTGTGCATAGTAGACCTTCGATAATACGGTATCCAATAATGACAGTACCTTGTAAACGTTATTTACTAACTATAACGAGCCACTTTTCTTGCGTGTAAGAGCTCCACCATGCTCCATGTTAAAACAGTTCTGAATCCAATAATTGTATACCGCAAAAGTCCTGTGCACGCTGGATTGTCGAAATTCTACTGTGCTTCTCTTTCTTTCATCGTAATTTATAGCAGCATTATTAATGTATTATGTATTTTCCTATTAAACCCTGCAGATGAATTTGGCGATAACTAGAGACCCGAATAGTACTCTCAAATACTTCCAAGAATGGCAGCAAATGATTAACCCAGGCGACGATGCACACCCGAATCACCACGACTGTGCTATTCTGATTACAAAGTACCTTGCGTTCGAATTAATGTTACGCGAGTCTAACTTACCCTCGAACGGACTTGAACGCTCATTCATTTGGCCAGGAGCAACATTTGTGATTCGCCGAGCATGTGTGGTTTCACTGGTGCCTCAACGATCGCTGGGACTTGCGACCCTTTGAAAGGTGCTGCCGTTATAAACGATGTTGGCCTACACACGGGATACCACATTGCCCATCACATTGGACACACGTACAAGTTCCATTCTTCTTTCTCTTCTTTTTCTTCATGCTTCTTGCACCTGAAAGTATATAAGGATTGAGGTATTATAGTTCAGATGTAGCAGCTCAAGAAGATTAAAAGTGGCAAGATAAGAAACGCAATGACATACTATTTCTATTAACGTAATAACTAAAAGCAATTGCGTCGATTTTAGTTAACTAACCACATGGTTAAACGAAAGTTCTCTTAAAGGACAAATATAGTTGACTTAGTTGGATTTAAAGGGCATAGAGTGCAATAAACCACGTGGGTTTAATTACATTACTTGCAGCTGATATCAAGATGATCTTCAAATGACTTTTAAATAACCTTCAAATAAACCTGATTTCAAATATTTTTAATAACGACTTTTATCTTGTTAAAAGTTACTTCTTAATTTCATAAGTTCGTCACATCGATGACCTTTTTCTCTCGTATGAAAATAGAAGGTATATCAAAACGACGTTTGAAGGTCATTTAAAAGTCATTTGAAGTTCATTTCGATGCAGGAATTTCCTGACTCATGGTGAGGACGAAATGTGAACTAAATTACACGAACTATGCAAAATGAATCTCTCGTTATACATAACCTAAAGGCAGCTGTTATAAAATCTTGCTTCTATTTTCATCGTGTCTGATCAGTTATTTATTTGGTATTTTAAAACCCTTTAAATAGGTTGGGCATGTTGCACGACCTCGAAGAGGAAAATGGCTGCCCGGGTATTATTCGTCATGAAAAAGGGTACATCGAAACGACGGTCATGTACCCCGGAAACATGTATGTCACGAAAAGGTGGTCCAAATGTTCGAGGAATTCGCTGAACTCGTATATCGAGTAAGAAGCTGCATTCTATAGTAACGGAACTTTATCAGATCGACTTGAGATTGCATTTGCTTTCATTCATTTTTAAAAGCGACGAAGAACCTTGTTGACAGAAAACGCTTTAAAATTTCTGCGATAAAATTGGATTTCCTCCAGAACTTTAAAACGAACAGTATATTTTTGTCCCTCGTGTCATTAAAATTCTTGTGTTTTCATCAAACTTGGGTATTTGTTTAACTCTTTGACATACGAGGAAAATGAAATTCGATGCGTGTAAAAAATGTAATAAAACTCTTATCATTTTAGAAACGTAATAAGCAAATAACATACGTACATCAGATATCTTTATATGTCAAGAGGTTAACATAGTTGTGTACCTGCGAATAAGACAGAAGACGAGCGATACTTTAATTTTTCATAAAAGTTCAAATCCTAACAATAATTTACATTATAGTCTACTCAAAAAGAAACCTCTATTTGCTATCTTAATTTTATGAAAATTACAAAAAATAAAAGCAAATTATAAGAAGACTTATTCTTGCAGTACAGGTTTGGGATTCTGTTTAGAGGACGCGCAAAATTACAAGTTCACCAACATGGATTTACTTCCAGGAGTGATGTACGATGGGGATGACCAGTGTCGGATAGAGTATACTCCTGACGCGCGACAATGCGACCTGGAAATCGTAAGGAAACAAACTTAATTATCCCCGTATTATTTTTCCCTCCAAACTCTGTTGTCTCTCTCCCTTGTCTGCCCCAATTTTCAACGGCGATATTACGTTACGTGGCTCTTCCTCAACCTTATTTTCCGCGTTATATTATGCGCCGCCGTGGAACTCCATATCCTTTATATTTCCGTCATATTTCGTCGCGACGAAGAAAATATGCAGCTTCACAGAGATTCTGCGTCGGCGACGAAAATTGAAACGACCGCGAAAGAGAAACGTTCCACTCGTTTCGATTAACACCGAATCCGCGTATACACATTCTCAAAGTCCAAAGTTAATGTTTTCATAACTTCGAACGTTCGTACGCCGCGGCGATTGATTTAACAGGGAGAGCGATCGGCGCACGGAACGGCTGCCATCTATCGGCCTAACAACCTCATTATTTCGTCATTCGAAATCGTTGATGATGGGCCAACATTGGAGCCGTTGTAATTTTATAATTAAACGCGAAAACATAAATACAAGCTCGGCGAGGTGACGGGGACTAGTTAACGAGCTTAACGAAAATTCGGAGTGGAGCCTGTTTGTTCATCGAACGACATTGTTTTTAGAGGGGCAGGGCAGTGATAAACGCGTTAACGTGCGCCCTTGTCGTTCGATGTTTACTCGCGTCACTTTGTGCCACACGGCACGGTTGGGACAAAGATACGGTTTTTTCCACAACCTTCTCTCGTTTGTGCACAAAAGACAGTTTACCCGTAATTGCGTGAACCGACGCGGTTTCGTTAACGTGTTGCATTTGTTCGTTAAGTTATTCGTGTTGTAAGAGTCGAGGTCCGTGTAAAGCGGTAAGTGTAAACACTTTCAGCTTTGTTCTACGACTTCGCCGAGTTAATTAAGCTGTACGCGCATACGAGATTAGCGAAATTCTAGTTGTGTGTTTTGACGAACGAAAAGCTTGCACGAGGGTATACGTGTTGACATTTTTATTGCGCATCGGCCATGACATATACGAAAAGCGCGGGAAAATCGGTTACTTTCGAACCATTAATACTAGGACTGTCAGATCATTCAGTGTGATATTTCATTCCTATATTTAATCAGAACATGCAAGCTACTTTAGATAAAATTAACGTTCACTTTTATTCGTATAAAAACATGCATGTTATTGCTTGCATTGCACATTTATTTTACCCACGTTTAATACACTACATTGCGTATATTTATTTTCATCATACTAATTACAATTAATATCTGTGTTGCATACTGCATATATAAAATATCTTAACTGGAAGAGGCCATCTTTGTTTTAATGACATGAAAGATATTTATGCCACAGTTTGAATTTTTTCAAAAGGTGAATGCCTTGTTTTTAGAAGATGAATAATTATTTCCTTCTTTTTTTCTGTTTTTCCACTCTTTTTTTTTGATCAGAGAAACGTGTATTTCTTTTATATTAAAAGAAACATTTTCAGGGAAAG
>NW_016908532.1:295031-340696 GCF_001483705.2 Eufriesea mexicana | reverse complement strand
AAGAGGACACTCTGAATGTATGTACAACATACTTGGCTATGTATTACGGGTTGGTGGGTCTAGGAATAAAACATATGTGAAGTGTCAGTCTTGTTTGCGTACACTCGTGTGGAGAAAAAGAAACACAGGGCTTTCTTGAGATGTTTTTGAATTACGTATGAACGTTTAACCTGTTCTCTTTTCATTATTCGTTTTCTCGATCGAGGAGCTGCATGAAACGATCGATCGATTTTGAATTTCTGTTCTTCAGGCGAAATTAAATTGGTTATTTTTCTGAGACAGAACGTTTAATTGGAGCACAGTATGCATTAACGTTGTTGAATTCAAAAGTGACCCTGTCCACCGAAGAATTTTGTGTAATCTATTTCGTACAATTTGCCATTTGTCTTTTTATGTTCCATAGACATAATAAAGTACAGGGAGCAATTACTTTTGTACCGTTATGTGTGTAATAAGGTTTCTCAGATACAATTGTTTCAGAGATCATAAATTTTCTTTTATAACGAGCTCATCGGACCGTGCATTTCTCTGAAATTTCATTTCATTAACAATCCACGATTTTGATCATGATAAAACAATTTATTTTATCAGGTATGTCCTAACGAAGAAATATAAATAAACATTTTAATTTGAAAAAGTGATTTAAACGCGATTTTTAATTTTAGAAACTTGGATGTCTGGAAATCTTCAAAGATCAACAATCTGTTTAAGCTTCGAAGAAATTTTTCTCAAAAAGTTTTGGTAGAAACAAAATTTACCTTGAGTAACTCAGAGCTCACATCGAACTTCGATTTAAAATTTTACTAATACTTTGATCAATTTCAATCCGGACCATAATATAAAAAAAATTCTATTTCAAGTCTAACGTAATATAGGATGCGTTGAAAGGGTCCGTAATATTTCTTTTGCAATTCGAAACGTCCACTGGTCATTGAATAGTGTGGTATGAATGCGATAAACGGCGATAGATATAGGTCGCCCGTAAAGAGGCACCATCTGCCGTCCGCTACGCGAAGCTCGTGTGCGCGCCTGCCTTATCCTTTTAGCAAAATACGTTCCATCGTGCATCGTTTAGATAAGCGACACTCGTAGTCGGGCTATCGTTCCACGATATCGCAATCGACACGAAACTACCCCCTTCCTTAAACTTCGACCCCACTAATACGATCGCATTTCATTTTCAGAGCTGCGAGGCCCTGAGGTGCGCCATTCCACGAAAGGGTTGCGTGTCCATGAGGAAACCGCCAGCGGAGGGCACTCGTTGTGGAGAGAACAGGGTAAATTATTGTCTAGAAATATACAAAGGCAAATTAGCGAGTATCCTTGACGTTGATCTCTCTCAGCGTTAGTTAATTTTGCTTGGTTAATGAAAATGCTGGAAGGATGAGAACAACGGATTGAGCAAAATGGTTTGCCCTTTCATGCGAGTGTTTCATTATTGAAAAGACTTAGGTTCCTAGGATATTTCATTATCATAGATACAAGGATAATGAGATAGACGAAGGGTATTGTCTTTTCTCACCTATTTAAGAGTATATACTTTTCTCAAAAAAGTAAAAATAGGTCGCTTCGCCAAATTCTTTTTTAAAAATCTCTAGAGTATTTGAATTTGTCATTTACTTGTCTTTTATGGAAGATTGGCAAATTTTCTTGTGGAGTAAAGTTTAACAACTGTTTTATTGATTAATATATAAAATTAGATTTACGCTTAGTACCACAGTTATTAAATTATTTCAACTCCACGTGAAACTATAAATAAATTAGTTACTAATCTTGCTCGGAAAAATAGTGACTCATGTAGGGCAAAAGTAATTTGACGAAAGTCCGACATTTTATACGACCCGGAAATTTGTCCAACCTGAGAAAAATAAATACACTTATAAATAACTGGGTAATTACACACAAGAAGTATCACGCGTCATCTTCAAACTCATATTCTATCAAGCGATCTATATTACGGGCAGAGTAAACGCTCGCATTTACATATCTGAATTGCTTGAAGCTTTTTTGAGTAACGGCTAATGTAAGGGGGTTAACGATCCGAGACATCGGGGGGTCGAATGTAAGCTTTTATTCTCTGCGCGACTCGGCGTGGCACGGCGTGGCGTGGTCGATTGCGAAAGAATTATACGTTTCTGCGTTGGAATGATACGTATTGTTTAGATATGCGATAATCCTCTATAAATACGTCAGCAGGCGTTTTACGGCACGACTTTTGCAAGAAACTGGTCTAGTGGGATCCGGCGGTAAAACCGTCCCGGATAAAAATCTCCCCCCTTCTCTCCCTCCCTCTCGCCCTCCCTCTCACGATCGTTTGAATTTCAATGCAACTCCGATTAAGACATTGTGCTGGGCACATGCGAGAGCAGCTGTTTTTTCACCTAGCTTTTACCTCGCGCGCTTTACCAACCGTGCCAGCCGTGCTTCATCGCACATACTATGCTTATTCAGCTGGTATCGATCAAAGTAATTAGAGCTCTCACGTATGGAAAATGAGCCGTACGTCTTGGGGAACGAGTCAGGAACTGACGGAGAAAAAATATTACACATTTCGTGTCGCTAACTTTCTTCATACTTCACGCTGTGATCGATCACACTCGTTTTTTCCGCGCCCTTTTACCCTGCCATCTATGGGCGGAGCGAGAAGCATCGATATATCGATTTCAGGCATGCTTCGCGAAATTAATACGTAAAATTAAAATAATTTTCAAACGTAAACACTGTGTCGCGTATCTCACTTTGATAAATACCGAAAAGGTTAATCCGTAGCTGGTCAAATTTAGATATAACCAATATCTATGATAATATTTAACGTTCGAGTGGAATGTACGATAGGTTAATTATTTTCGTCGACGTATAATGTTGGCAGAATTTAAAGATAACCGTCGCTTTACCCTTCAAAAGCTTCTGAAAGACTAGATTCAATAAGTATGCAAATTTCCCGCTATATTTGACTTCGGATGATACACGATGTCAGAGTCCTGCGAAAGTTCGTGGCGCAGAGGGAGAGCGCGTTTGGGTCCGTAACGCGTTAATGCTCATCTCAGCCACCAGCTTGGCAAAGACAGTGTCGTTGGAGCGTAATACACGAGGTGTCGCTGAAATCGTAGTAGATGAAGGAAAAATTGAGGTTGCTCGTCTCGGAAGATAAATCAATTTGTACAGTAACGTCTTTTTACTTAGTGCTTGAGAAAATCGTGTTACGGGACGAAGATAAATGTTGCAGTGGGACACGATGATATACGTGTACATGTTACAAACACTCGCTCTAACCTAATTTAAAAATTTCATCACTAATTCTCAAATAAATAACAGAACTATCATAAAATGAACACGTTAATCGATACGGGTTATGTATAAAAGCAGCTATATATATTAAACTTTGAGAATTCGAATCGAATTTGTAACATTGCTTTACATAAAACATATAGAAATTGCATTCCACGATTTTGTTCTGTCGTTCGTAACCGAGTGAATCGTTTTGCTTACATACTGTGATTTTAAACACTTCGTTTGTTTTTCGGTCAACTTCGTTAAAGTTCGACTGCGTCCGTTGGTGGACGGTGGTGGGGAGTGAAGTTAGGAAACAACTTACAGACAACGGATCGTTAGACTTTTACCGGTGATCGTGTTACAAGAGCGAGGAATCCCTGTGACACTGTTTGAAACCGGTCGGTTTTGTGTTCTCAAAGGCAGCAAGTTCGTTGGTCGCGCGAAGCTCATAACGTCATCGTAAAACGTGCCACGATCGGATCAAAGGGTCAACTTGAGCAAACTCGTTGCCACGTTTTTATTCCCGCTTTCAGCGTGCTTTCAGGATGCTTCCGACCGCGGCCGGATAACGAATTTAATTATTTACGAGCGACAGAATAGTCGGTCGGATATTATTTTCCAGCTTTCGTTCGCAACCGTTTTATCACGTCTCCCTACACCTTCGGTTCATTGATTATCAGGAAATATTTTTCGTCTCACCCTGTCACGTAGCAGGGCGTGATCACACGACCGCAGCGGTACTTCTGATAAATTGATTTTTCGATTTAAATGAAATATCGTCCTATCTGATAACGTTGGATTCCATTTTTTTCTGGGGTGTCGTGGAAGAGACATCTGGTTTGCTATTCCTGAAACGAAGCGTGACTATAGTAAGGTACCTTCCAATTCTTTGGATATCGTTAATCTTACGCCATTTTATTCGCAATGGTAATTTATATATCAAAGCCTGCAAGATGGCAAATGTAAAAATAGGTGAATATTACTGAATAATCTTTTTTTTCTTTAGTTGAACGTTCAATAAGAGAAAATTCGAAGAAATTAAGCGACAAACGGTAAATGGCAACGTCGGGACGCAGCTTATTTCTCTTGAGTTTTAATTTCGATGGCTAGGAAAAATTTGCTCGGCGAATTGAAAGTTAACGAGCTTCGCTGCTTTTTCGTTTCAGCTCAGGGGCGAACGATCGCAAAAAATATCACCGGTCTATGGCTTCTTATTCGTTTCGGACTTTCAACGTCGTCCTTTGATTTCAGCGACTGATTTCGGCAGTAATTTTTCTTTCATCTACCTTTCTTCCACGGATTTATTCTCGTAAAATTTGATACTCAAAAGCAATCTTCCTACGTGTTACAGAGTTCTGACCACACGCGGGGACTACCGTTCATTTTCTGCTTGTAAAAGAATATAATTATTCAAAATTATATTCACTTTTTGCCTCAGGGTGGTTCTTTCGAACAACGAACGTATTTAAATTCAGCTCGTGCCGTATAGCAAAAAAGGAATGTCCCTCTCCTCATTAAATCTCCATAACGTAACGATAAAGGGGAACAGAGAGGCGTAACGATGGCTAGATGGCGCGTGAAGCGATTAATTCGAAGACGGTAAGTGGTTGGTTGGATTGATCGATAATTAACTTTGCAGTGGTGTTACGGAATGAAATGCCTGTTGGTCGGCGAACGGCCAGGAGTCGTGGACGGTGGTTGGGGTAGTTGGTCACCTTGGAGTCGATGCTCCCGTAGCTGCGGTTCCGGTGTGGCTTTCTCAGTCAGACGATGTATCAATCCTGCGCCGTCCAACGGTGGGGCATACTGTCGTGGAGACAGAAAACGTCATAAAATATGCACCACGAAGGTTAGTACCATCGGTAAAATTAGAGATAGATGGACGAACAGGAATTGGCAAAATTGGAGATTTCTAAATTTAAGGATTTTGAACAGAAGAATTCAGTATATGAGCACAACTTACATGCTTTTACAGGTGTACACTTTAATTCTAAAGTGTGTTCAAATAGATCTCTGTGACCAAAATTTAAAGAAAAAAATCAAGAAGAATCTGTTAAGGATTGTGGGTAATCTAATTTTGCTTTTGACATATCGACATCTCTCATAAGGATTTAAAATAACCTGTTAAAAGAGATGGAAATCTTTATCACAGCTGTTGAGGTTATGAAATCTAGGTAGTCACCATTTTACCCATTTGTAGGAGAAAGTCTGTCAAACATTTTCACTGCAGATGGGTTCTATTTGTACAGTCTGAGAGAATTGTTACTAGCAAGTGAGGATAAATCTCTATTACCGTCGCACTGATCCCATGGCAAATTAATGTCTAGAGAGCTAGTTTAGGGTGATGAGGCTGATAAGAGAAGAACCGAGGCAGCATATGCATATGTAAAAGATGCAAGAAGACTCGCCAAGTTGAATGTTTACTACTGATGGCACGAAGAGATTTCTTTGAAAACTTAAATTATGTCGATGATCGAGTTTATCTTTTAACGATGATCATACATACATACAACTTATTTAAAGAAGAATATTCTCGCACGGGATACTCGTAACTGCAAGTCAATCTACTCGTGGAAACTAGCCTTACATTCATTCACAGAAGATTCTAAACCCATCTTCCTATTTGTGAATGTTAGACACAAGTTAATGACATGTCACATCTAGTAAAAGCGTATATAGATTAGAGCAATCTCGTACATTTATTGCAGATCACTTAGGTCTCGTATCAAATTATGGTAGTCATGACATCTATCTGTAATACATCAAAACACAAGTTACCTCTATTGATCTCCAATTTTCAATCACAGTATACCTCTAACAAATTCCAAATTAGGTTACCTTTTCTCCTCGTACGTCATTAAAACTTTTCCTGGATTGCAGCCGTGCGACATCGGCGCGCCATCATTCCGCGACGTCCAGTGCAGCGAGTTCAACAACTGGGTCTTCCCAGAAGACGGGAAAGTTCACCGATGGACCGCTTACAACCTGCCAGAGGGTAACTAGTTATCGATCCATCGATGTATACATCAAATTCTTCGCGGTATCCAATCATGCACGTTCTTTATACGAATCGATCCGCAGATCTGAGAGCTTCGGAGAATCCATGTGGCCTTTACTGTCTAAGCGAGACGGACGTGGTGGCGACGTTACAGCCCAGAGTTGTCGATGGCACCACCTGCTACAGGGGTATACGAGATATTTGCATCGAAGGTGTCTGTCGTGAGATACCCTGCGATCTGAATATGGAGTCGAACGCTATTGAAGACGCGTGTGGCGTTTGTAGGGGTAATGGCACTTCGTGCAGCCTGAAGGAGGCCATGATAACGATCGGGCCTGCGTCCCGTGAGTGTAATTACCCGATTCCTCCCGATGATTTGTTCTCTTTTCGAAATCCCCTCACCGGTTTTATTTAGCCAGGCTTTAGGTTTTATGACTCGCTTTACAGTTATACCGACATTTTATTACCGACCGAGATGGTTAGCTTTTACGTTAATACAGCTGTTACGCATTTTTTCTTTTCTTTTTTGACTGTGTATTTCTTGCGGAAGTTGGACATTTCATAAAACGAGCTGTTTTTCGATATTAATAAGTATATAGTAAATCTTTTTGCAAGTCATGTCGAGATACGCATAATATATAACATATCATGCCTATGTACTTATTATAATTTAAAGTGCATTTATGATAGTTCCTTTTTAAATTTTTCCATATCGCATAACGTTGCATATGATCTAAATTATTATTACCATGCATACTATGTATTTACATATACATAGGTATACACCTGTAATATTAGTAATTCTAGTATGAAATGGACATAAATACCATACTAGAATTTTTCGTAGCTCTTTGATATCTACATCTTTAAAAATTTGACTAATTCTTTAGAAAAGATGAATTTTATAACTTTTTTAATCGAGGCAATTTTCCACGTGATACATATTCATCGTGTCCCAAAATGAATTAATTAAAATTTGTAAAAACACACTCTCTAACGGAAAGAAAGGAAGCGTAGTATGAGGATAGTTTTATGGCTTCATCAAAAAATGTCAGGCGTTTTGATTTAATATAAAAGTCGTGGAAAGTTTTAAGACGCGAAAGAATCTCTAATCGCGATAAATAAAACGTCTGGAAGGGAGGTTGAAATTCCACGAGGATAAAGGCACTGGATCCGTGAAAAGTGCGAGAACTTTCCAAGGTATTTCCCGAGGAATCTCGACCGTTCTCTCGAACCAGACCGATATATCCTCTCAACGAATAAATCTCGTATTCGCGATCCTTCGAATCGATACTTCTGCTGGTATAAAACTTCTAATAATCGGGTGGTGGGAACTTTCAATGGCAGAACCGAGGAAAGTAGTGGACGTCCCGGTTGGCGCGACCAACATCCGGTTGGAGGAGATCGAGCCCTCCAAATCTAGGATAATGGTGCAGACCACAGACGGGAAATCGTTAATTGATGGGTAAATTGACTTTTGCTAAAAAGCACTTTGATTGTTAAAAGAGTAACATATTTATCTCCCTATCTTTTCTATCAAATACAGTAGAACATTATTCTAATTCTGAATGTGTGTAATATTAATCATAGATTTTTTGTTCAATTACTATTTGAATATATCAGTCTTTTAATAGTATCTACACAATTGATATATTATATCGAGACATTGGAAGCGTTGCTTTTGGACAAATAAAACAATTACAACACGACTATAAACTCGGTTTAACGATTCAATATTCCGCTATTTCGGGAGAATGATTTTACACTACCGTGACTGTAATTGTATTGGAAATATTGTAATGTAAAGAGGCGAAACAAAAATAGATGTGATAACATTCCTAGTTCATCACTATTAAGATAAAAATGTGATTATATATTTGTATCTTTATCACTTATTATTTGTATATGTATATTATATTTAGGCACACATTATACTGCGTTAAACACCATGAGTGTTGCCAAATATTTTGTGTACCTAATGCAAAATATTTGATTTAAGTGTGTACACGTGGTTTATTTTCCAAACAACGTAAATTCTAAAGGACTGTTTAAGATCCTCTGCGGTTTACTAAATACGTAAATGCTTTTAGAACATACTCGAATGCATTTTATAAACTGTAAACTGAGTTTTATTCAACAACATTTCCCTGTTTAATTTGAATTATTATTCCTAAATTTATGCTTTTAGCGAACAAAGTACACAATTGCGTATACATACTTAAATTCATTATAGTCTTCATGTTAGTCTTGTATCTGAATATAGTACATATAAATAATAAGTGATATGACAGAAATATATAATCATATATATTTCCCGAAACTAGTGAGTTCGATTAATTAATGTCCTACTGTATCGACTCTGCTGCATTGAATGTATAATTATATATACTTTTATAATTAAGCATAAAAAGTTTGTAGTTAAATAAACACATAATCATATACATTTATTTCTATTTATTTTAACAATACCTTTCATTTAGACCACTTTGATAGTTCCTAACCATAACCTCCATTTCTTGCTCATCACCACTTTCATTTGTTTGAAGCAAAGCGATTCTAAAATAAAATATAAATTAGAAATCCATATCTCATATACCTAAAGTACACGTATGCACATTTATTAACATACCTGTATTTTATTTCATGTGTACGGTTACCATATTTCATATAGTAAAATAAAATTAGCTCAATTGTTTGAGTGACAGAGATTATTAAGAAAACATCGTAGAGTGTCAAGTGGCGCGATTGCGCTTGTTTCTGTTTACGTTGAAGAACACCAGGCGGCGCGACCGTCCTTCGTTTATCTTAAGTCCAATGAAACTGAGGAGCGCTGCAGTAGAAACCGAAAGCATCGCCAGTTGCACGTCGGGGTTCGATGTAGCAACATTTCTAAGTACAAAATTTAGTGATAGTTTATAATAGTCAAGAAAATACTTGCTACAGTAAAAAAGATGTACTTGTTTCGTAAACTCCTCACATCAGTGGACTTAAATGTTCGAGTACTTTGTTATGCAGAAATAATCACACGAAATAAAATATGGATATATTAATACATGTGAATCTATGTACACATCTTTACACAGATGTACATTTGTACATTCACGTGAGTCTTCACCATACGTTCAAAGCCATGACCTCTAACTCGAATGACGTTATCTCCGATTATTTCAGGGATCGTTTAGGAATGTTCGAGCTGGCGGGCACGAGGGCGTGGCTAGGAAGGATAAGAGCGAGCCAGGAGGCTCTCAGCATGCCGGGACCCGTCACGGAAGACTTGGTTATATTGGTAAACATAACGAACTCGGCCGCTAATTAGCTGGCCTGGCAGATCGATAAGGTCTCTCGAACAAGGTGTCCAGGCTTGGACAGTTCTTATCAAGCCGGTGAACACCTTGATTTCTTGGGATAGAGGAATGAGGAACCACATTTGTCGTTAAGCGCCCCCTAATTGCTATTACGCGATACCTATGGCAGCTCCTAGTACGACTAACTCTCACCTATGTGACACCAGTCGGAAAGCCTTGGGTCTGTTCATTAGAAGAAACGTTGCATTCCGACACGATATCTCGCCTGGTACGTGGAACGACGAATGGTGACATTAGTACAGATCTAATTAGCTCCGTGTCTTCGTTTAGCATATCGTTTCACGTGATACGTGTTGAGACGTTTAGGCACAAGTTTGAAATAGCTTTGCATATTTGTATTATTTTTGACAATGCTTCTGATTCTTAACACTTTTGTAATCTAGTGGTTGTAATCTTTGCAGGTAGTGATATCTTCTTGATTTGCTCTTTTCCCCATTACTTTTTTGAATAAATTTCTTGAACCAGGTTCACAGCAAGTTTCTAATACCTTTCCACATAAGAATTATTTTTAAAAAAAAAAAAAAAAAAAAAAAAAAAAAAAACAGTGAGTACCTTCAACCTCTTAAAAAGTGGTGAAAATTATTTATTTCAAGAATGATCTATTATGTATATCATCATTAATTTCAAAAAATAATTATGTTCCTAGGATCGTCTCCATATCTTTGAAGCAACTACAGCTCTTCTTATTCCCAGAGGCTAAGTGAACGTATTCAGAATCAAAGTCGTAAAATCATAATAAAATTTTAATGAATCATTGCAATATAATTGTCATTGCAACCTTTTTTACGCAAACACGAGGTTCCTTCGACGACACCATTTTTTCTTCCATTCAATGGATAACTATCCATATTGAATACGTTTCGCGAACCATGACAAATTGGTTTCGTTTTTACGTGCTCGTGATTCTGTCGACCGAGTAAGTTGTTTCATCCAATAGGTTCTACCAAAAGAAAATGTGACGGTGAGGTATTCATTCGGTGTAAAAGAGAAGAGCCCTCGTAAACCAGAGTTCTCGTGGGACTTTGTCGACTGGGAGAGGTGCAGCGCGAATTGTGGACCTGGTGAACAGATCTCCAAGCCTCGTTGCCTGGAAAAACTCGCTGGTATCGTGGACGAGACGTACTGTAAGAATATCATGAGACCGGAGGAAAAAGTGAAACCCTGTTATCGTGCACCCTGCCTGCCTAGGTTAGCGTGACACCTTCATTACGAAGATACTTTTTATTTAAAAACAAAAATGGAGGACTGAATGAATAACTGCTTGAAATTTGAATTATGTCGCCCTTATAGTAGTGTGAGTTCTAAATTTGAAATCCAAATTAATGTAATCCCAATGATCATATTTTTTTTCTTTAGTATGGAAAGTACTTGTGATTTTAGAGGAATTTAACTACCAAAAATTGTTTAGGCTTTTATGAGTTTGTAAAGTTGGTAATATGACACCTGATGAAATCTAAATATTTCTTCAATAAAAATACCTATTATCTGACTGCAAATTTGCATTTCATATTCTTCACGTTAAGAAGTAAAAATATAATATATCAGGAAAAGGCTTCATTGACAATATTTTTCTAATGCAACATTCATACAACAACAACGAAGTTATTGACAATCATGTTCTGCTCTTCGTGATTCATTAGAAGATTGCTATTGCGTCGAGATCATGATCGATAAACAAAGATAGATTAGAGTGTCGATCTATTGCACTGAAATACCAATCATGTTCATGGCAGATGGATGATCGGTGACTGGCAAGGTTGCACATCCTGCGTGGTTGGCTGCGAGAAGAAGCGAACCGTCAAATGCGTACGTCCCGTTGGCCATTCCGAGCAGGATATAGATATTATCGCTGACAGCTACTGTCAAGGACCTAAGCCGAAAGAACAGGAGTCCTGCACAGGTCGGGAGAAACGGGACAATGTCGTGACACAAGACCAGAAAAACAAAAGTATCCTAATTCTCAGCGAGACTTTGATCTATCGATCGTTAAATCAACCATTCGAAGATTAAGATTAAGATTAAGATTAAGATTGTAACAGTGATTCTGAAGAGTAGACAGCGGATATTTATGCAAATACGTATTTTTCTAAGAAATGTGTAAGACCGCGAAAAAAATTTATTTTATCATTAGAAGATTCTAAAAGTATATATATTTTGCTTTACATATTGAATATTTCTTGCATAAATGCATATATAAATTTTCTTACATGCATCTTGCAATATTTTTACATATTATTGCACTTATATAAAAATTCACTGTCTATTAGTAAATAGGATACTAGCCATGAAATTATTTCTTCTGCATTTCAATATTTTTTGCCTAGTTTTACCTTTCAATTCCTATTTTTTAATTTTTTGTTAATCCTGTGATGTAATGAACAACAAGACAGTGATAGAGACTATTGTTTGATTCAGGCGATGAATATTCCTCTAAAAGCAGTTCTAAAACCCGAAGGAAATACAAGGAGAAAGCAAAGGAAGCTTACAGCGTAAAGAGGGGCGAACTGGTGGTCGACACGGAGGATATTAAAAATTTAACGCTCACCATCATCTTGGAACGCGACGAAGCAAACGACTCTCTGAACTTTCCCAAGGATTTCGAACCCCAGCCACCTAGCAACAGCACAGAGTTTACTTTGGTAGGAATGGATGCTGTTAAATATATACAAAAAATTGAACAGGACGTCGAAGCTGCTTCGAAACGACATCTCCGATAATATAATAGCGAAGGTTTCTGCGTGCAACATATTGGAACGTAATGTAGAGTCTATGTACGAGTAACGCCTCATCAGTGTATTGGTTGCTCTACTTGCAATTAATAAAGTTGCAGTGGATCGTGAAACGTGTCGAATATCGTGTAGCAATATGAAAGCTGAATCTACTTAAATGATTAAACCAGTGGTAGAGTGATAGATGAAAGCTTTAAAACCGCAATACTGACGGAGCGTAAAATAATTTCTAAATAAATCGGATTGCTACGATACTAAAATATCGATAAGTCAATTAAAAACACGATACCTTCACCGTAAAATATGTCCGCATATGCAAAATGAAATAAACGATCGTTTCAGCCAAGTTTGGATCTCGTTCCGTATCATTCGATTCATGAGATTACATGTTGCAAAAGTATTAAGTTACCGCCAACGTAGATCTACTTTTCACTGTCCATTCATTGAATTATGATACATGTCGAAGATAAAATGTAATAATATTTGACACATATTTAACAGAGAACTATAAGTTAAGAACTTATCTATATTTCTTGATACTTCGAAGTGGATACTTATACGATACGATGTTTTGACATTATCTGACATTATATCATAACATTGAACAATTATTCATCGTTTATGTCTAAAATTTAAATCGATGTTCCTTCACTCACGATGGACACCCAATATTGTGTCAAGTTAAATTTTAAGTTAATTTTAAGTTACATTAAAATAATAAAAAACGAAATTTACTCGGATTTTATAAATTTTTGTGATGTTATAATTTTATAATAGATACTTGCGTCGCGCTACTGTAGCAGACAAACATGTCGAGTCATGAAGCAAAAATATCGAGAAACGCTGATCTAGACTGTACACAACAAAGCACTCCAATTTAGCTCGAATTGTTCGAAAAAAAGCCGACAGATATTGGCATACGTGTAACAGAAAATCTACTAAAAAATTCTTCCAGCTCTCGACAAGAAAATACAGATTGATTTCTAAAAAAAAGTTAACTGAATTCCTATACCTAAATATCAAAAGTAAACGGTAACAAAACAATATATTCCAGAGTTACGTAGCTGCCGTTAAAGATATTACTTTATACAATCAACAGTTTACGAGTAACCTGAAGGACAACGTGTCTCATCCTACGTGTAAATCGCTCAGATACAATCGTTACAGTTCTAACAATGATTAGTGATTTGCGAAATCCACGATTCTAGCTAGTTTATCATAAGTATTAATCTCCTTCCTATTAGGCGGTGTGGTATGCTTATGACCCTCCAACTGCTCGATCTTCTGAACAGCTTCTGCGCCTGTAAAAACTTTCGTTTTCGAGGTGTCGATTCCCACACCAACGAGGTCTCCAGTTTCCTGGAACGCCCTATCCGACAAATTCGACTGGAGATTCCCCTCTACGAACGGTGCCTCCAACAGTATCACATTCTCGATCGGTACAGAGTCCTTGATGATCGACCCTGGCTTGGGTGTTGTTATGTTAGGCACGCAAACGCCATGTTTGTTCTTGTCTTCGTCCACCAAGGACCATTCGCGAAGAAGATCTCTGAAGTCTGCAGTGTCAGACGTCTTCTCCATCTCGTCGCTATCACGAGGAACACCGTACGCCTTCTCCAGGTACCGGGCCAGGCCCAGGTCCACAAACTTGTCCACCATCTTGTCCTGTTCGTCCAGAGGCAACAACTTCTTCTCCTTCTCGACCTCGGCTTCTCTGTTCACGTTTCGGGCCTTTTTTGGGCACTGCTTCCTGCACGGTCTTTGGCCTGTAAGGGAAAGGCGAAGGTTTGACGAGGATCGGTTTGGTAGGCAAGTCGAGATTTGGATCAGTCTTGGATTTACGGCTTCAAGGGGAGACACGTACGGTTGTCGAAATAGAGGCCACGTAAAAGCGAGGATGACGAAGGGAGAGATACCTTTATAATACGGCCAAAGCAAGTGTTTTTGGTCTACTTGGACAGATTCCCTCGTCTGGTCTCAGTCAGCTTTCTTTCTCACACCACAGTGTCAATATTTTACTTCCATTACACCGTAAATCTCTTACCACGACACTCGTGCCTTGCACCCACATATAGTCAGCTACACGCGACGCTGTCAGATATACGTATACGTGGAGGAATAATATGTATGCGAGTCTCTACGGAGCACTAAATAAAAGGAATCGCTGCAGTATGTCTATACGTTTTGAAGAAACGCGATCGATAACGACAATACAACTATAAACGTGATATTTCATTAGGATATTTATCAATATGTCACGTGTCAATTTTATAAAAATACGAACAACATTCGTGATTTATTGCAAAAATCCATTATTCGAAGTAAAGAAATCATATCCTGGGAACATGCGCGTTTTCAGTGAATCGGTGAAACGAAATAATAAATAACCCGTGAATAAAGTAGCTTTCACTGTATATAAATGACCGCGCGCATTTTCAGGGCGCATCAATTAAGTTGTCGATGATTAATGAACGAAGAAAATATTTAGCGAAAGATCGATTATTCGTACGACTCCAGGAAGATCGAGGTATCATTGAAATATGAAACAAAAGCAAAAGGATTATTCGTTAAATTGAAATTTTCAAATGGTTGGCACACTATTGACATCTTACCTACGCATTCTTCTGTTTGTTTCGGCACGCGTCCTTTGCACGCGTCCAGATTCGCCTGAACGTCGTCTTCACCTGCGCGCGCAGCCGGTCTCACGCACTGCACCTTACGATGTCTCGTTCCTTTCTTTCCGTCACAGGCACTGCATTTACTCCATTGGCTCACTCTCCACCTTGAGACGTCATGATTTCAGTATAACAACAGAAGAAACTCGTTAATAAACCATTGATGGAATTTCCGTTCAGCCATCTAAATCGAACCATGTTCAAGATACGATAGACGTTCGCTAAGTATTGCGCACGATGCACAGAAGATATGCAGAGATGGGAAGACAGCTAAACTATCTGATTGGCTATCGTGCAACGCCTACACTCACACGCATTGTCATCATTGGCTAAGGCGATCACGGTTACAAGTCTATCGTGTGACAAAGAAAGCAAAAGAAACATATCGAAATGGAGTGAGATAAAGCGATAGAAGACGACATTGGCGTAACTACACGTATTACTTCGTAGTGTCTCGGAAGGAAATATTAGTATATACGATTAATCGTATTATTCCATTTGTAGATAGCTAGTCAACTTCTCAACTCTACATATCACTTACTGTTGGAAGCTCGATGAAGACTTATCCAATGGTATTGTTCGACAAAAAATACGAGTTAAATTAAAATTTGAATTATGACTACACGTACTTCGCAATACAAGGATCAGCATTGCAAATACGACTTTTCGGTTCTGGTCGTGGTATGCTCTCGCAAAAGTCGGCGCTCACTTTTCCACCATGTTCTTCGATGCACGTAGCCTCTGAGATCTAAATCAGGTAAACAAACATCCAATCGTTCTTTTGACGTTACTTTTACATCTAATCGAATATTATCGTAGATAAAGACAAGTATATCGAATGGAAATGGGAAGAAATATATAATTAAACAGTTATGATTAACCAATTTATATATAATAACTTATCGACATAAGAAACGATCTGTAGTGGAGAAGGAAATATAACATGGAAGTTATTTCCACGGTAACCTAAATTCAGCGTATTTCCGGATCTACGATAATGATTTCCCTATACGTCATTAAACCGACTTAGATATTCAAATTACCATTGTACCGCCACCGCATTTTGCATTGCAGCCGGTCCATTCTGTGAAATCCCATATGTATTTCGGTGTATATGATGTATCACCTGACATCACGTAATATTCATAATTGATCCCAGGATTCGAGTACGGTTGGTAGTACACGTACTAAAATTGCCATCACAATGAATCATTAATGTGCGTATTTAGGATCAAGGTGCCGTATAATGACGAACATTCGTATGTAATTCGCAACCTCTTAACACTATCTAACCTATTTTCTATTACTTGCAAGAGATGTATCGTAATTCGTTTGATACATTTTAATTTTATCTATGTTCCTTGCTCATGGCGAAAAAATGATAAAAGAATGAATCCAATGTTGATTTACGATTTTAATTTGCATATGAAATGGAATAAGAGTAGTACGCGACGTACTTCTACTCGAATATCTTCCGCGATAGGTCCCTTTATTTCAATTTCCTCTCTATCTGGTTCAGGAATCAAGTATACCAGAACGGCTTTTGCACACGAATAGTCGCCACTTCTTTCTAGTCTCCTGTGATTGTTAAAAAGTTGCTTAGTATACAATTAATCTATTTTGGTTTTTACTGATAAAAAAAAAGTCAGAAAACACTATAGAGCTACAAGTTAATTTCTAAATTTAAATTATACACGGAAAACTTCTAAAATGTAAAAATTAGTTTGTTAATAATAAAAATAATTACAGTCCAGCATTCAAACAGTAAGCAGTTTCGTTTTTCTCGAGTCTTACTGACAGTGCATTTTTATTTCTTGCTCGTTCAGATATGTGTATGCTTCGAGCACCTTTAGGAATAGTAACTACCTTTGTGTGTCCTGAAACATTTTCCAATTATTCATCAGTATTTTGCTCTGCTTTAAAACTCTTTACACTGTAAAATCATTGAATAGACAACGTTGAATATATCTCATAGAATTTAGCATTTGAAATATTCTTGCAATATTTATATCAATATAAATTTCTATCATCAAAATCGCCGCGAAAATATTTTACAAAAATTTGTTGAGGTTAATACGAGCTGTCTACCCAAAAATTTAATCGAGTACAAAAAATTAGTTTAAGAATAATCAAATTATAATCTAAAGTAATGTAAAGTATTGAAAAATTGTATAATAAAAAGAAATATGATTTACGGTCTACAGGTGTCGTGTCATTATAGAAACCCTTTATTTTCTTGCATTTTGTACCATCGCCTTTGCAAATTCCACATTTGTCCTCGACGGCATTCGAATCTAACACCCAATCGCAACCAACCGTCTGTAACATCATATGATAAAATTATATTAATACGCAAAAACACTCATTTGTAAAAATTCTATCTTTTCTTTTTATTATGTGCTAAAAAAACAATTCTTTAATTTATAATAAAATCCGCATTAAAATACACTAAACGTAATAATAGGTGTGACTCACACATACTCATCAATATGTACGAGTATTGATGGTACCCCATATCATACCATTGATAATACGCTATTTAATTAATAAATTGTAATTCCTAATTACAATATGCTAATGAATTATTTCTAATCAACTACAGAATAGACTAAGACTATGGAATTAAACGATTTAAAAATTAGAGTCTGATGATCTTTACCAAAAAAAAAAAACGAAAAAATGAATTATTCATATAGTAATCAAATGGTTGAAGCGAGTATTAAAAAATATAAATATACATATAAACTCCAAGTCACATGATCTTACAAAGAGTTAATTTATAACTGATATAATTCTCATCTCCTTTAATTACGTTAAAAAGGATAGGTATTTCAATTAGAGCTATTACTAAATTTCCTTCCAGAATGCTTCGAGCTGTAAAATATAATTAATGAAAAGCTGATGAAAGGTATGCAAAGGTATGCGCGAATGGTATGGAGAGAATAATTTCCAAACCAAGGCATCTTTCTCGTTCCTTTCTATAACGAGTGTTATACGCCATGCTCCTTCACTGTAGATCACGTGAATACGTCTGCCTGTTTCCTCATTTAATTCACGTTGTTTTAATACATTTGCATTTCCAACGTCTTACTTTCTAAATCAATTCGTAAACTTCCTTTATCTTGAAACACACCGCCACAGAACGTATGAAACTGTCAGAAAAATTAGCAACGAGGAGTTACACTATTCGCCTACGTAATATTTTACGTCTATATTCGTGCAAAATGTAACGTCGCATATCTTTGAACCTTGCCTGTCACTAGTTCCTAATCGAGCTATAGATTTTCAATAAATGTAAAGACCGGTTCTATAATATAATATAATAATAATGATTGACGAATATAATAAAAAACCTGAAAATAGGAAACGCAAAAATGACGAACTTTCAAAAAATATATAGATAAACGTATAAAATTATATCAAATTTATATATAAAAACAAAACCTTTTCTAGTTGTTAATACGCAAAAATACGTAAACTCAATCTCTTCGGTACGATCGTCGAATACAGCCGACAGTTGCCGAATGCATCCTTACGATTGTAGCCGACAATTGCCGAATACATTCTTACGATCATAGCCGACAATTGCCGAATACATTCTTACGGTCATAGCCGACAATTGCCGAATCAAACCCAGTCGTCTTTAGTTGTTGACTGAATGCGGTACAGAAGAGGGTGAGTCTCTTGAAATAATTCGCATTATCATACATAATGAAAAAAACAAAGTTCAGAAAAGAAGACAGATGTGATATTCTTTTACCCTACATATTCCAGAAATACACATGTTATTCGTCCCAGGCTTGCAGGGGGTCGAATCATTCGCCACTGGTTCGACTTGGAGAAATTCCATAAGTTCATTTATGCAGTACAACCCGCAGGGATCTAATTTCGGATCATTGTACACGGTCCATGTATGGTTGCCTTTGATGCTCAGGAACTTGCTATAGTCGTGGTACTTACACTGCAGCGTTCGAAACGACGGTTCTTTAGGATCGCAGGGCTGCACAATAGAGCATCATTTCTTTCTTTTTTCATCGGAAGGATACATCGCTGCCACAAAGGTTACCGATCACCGTAGCAAGAAGCGTGATGAATTAACAGAAAGTGTTAGAGTTAAAGGTACAGTAAAGGATTAATAACACGGGATAGAGAAAGCGTAGAAGAGTAATGCATTGGCAATCGTTTAAGCGTGTTGATAAGCGTATATTTACGACATAAATCGAAAGAGAATATTATTTCCGATTCTTTCTAAAATTTTATCTGCCGTTTTTAATGAACTCGTTGATGTTACAGGATGGAGAAATTACCTCAACATCGACATCCAGTTTATATCACGTGCCATTTATTTAAATTCAGACACATGTATCTTACAGTGGAGCGTCAAACGACAACCGTGAAATGATAAAAGAAAGAAAGTCTATCGGCAATGAGTATGAAATAAGCACAATATTAGTTAATAAATATCATACTGACCAATACAATCTTACATCATTATATAAAATTACAATGAAAATTAAACAGTAGAGTTCTAAATCGTTCCAAAAATAAGCTATTATGTATGAAGAAAATAGGAGTACTATGGTATCTCACGATCAAGCATGCGCACATGTACATGTGGGTGCACGCGATTTTGTACATCTAACTAGATTTCCGTGAAACTAGGCTACGAAGTTTAGGCTGAAGGAAACTTTAAATTAAAATTACCCCTATAGAGAAGGCAATTAAAATTCTCCGTTCCTGATTAGATTTATATCGAAAGTGATTCAAGAATAAGTAAGTTGCCTAAATGTATAGTTTACGAACCATTAAAGAGGAAACATAGTACGATACTCGTGCTATACAGTGTTCACACGATATGTCAGAAGATCCCAACACATTTTTTCATTATTCCCACTTATCTTTCATGTAAATGATGGATTTGATTCCTTTGTTTCATGAGCTGCTTCTGCACAGACGTAATCGGTATCAACTAAGGAACCTAGCTACGCAGAATCAGTATCGGGACACTGTCATTATTAAATGTTTCTATAGACATATGTATACTTGGAAGTAAATTCAGGAGCTTTCTGGGGGGAAATGGGAAAAATATCCAAAGGTACATACATTTTTAATCCTTTTCAAACGATTTAAAATTTGTTTGTAACCTATATTTTAACATTTTTATCTGATACTGTAGTTTAAATAATTAAATTTGTATTAATTATTTATACAATATAAAATATCACAATAATTACAATACGTCTTAGTAAATAAAACAGGAATAATAAAATATTTTTAAATTATACTCTGAGCTCGGAGGGGAAGGTGGTCGCCCCATCCAGACCTGCTAGACCCGCCACTGCGTATACCTAACCTATATCCCTTATCACGTATCGCCATTGTGAAAGAGCACAAATAAACCTGAAATAACAACGAAGTTGCACGTGTTTTTATTCTTCCATTATTTCTAACAAGAGAATCGTGAAAGTCTCGTAATTGCTTTTGAAAATTTTGTTTTCACTATCAAATATCCTTTCTTGCTCGGAACCAAAAGAGATAGAGAAAAAAAGAAACTAAAGCGGCAAAACAATATCCAGCGTGCAGTTTAAGATAAAATAGAGCACAGGAGCGCGGAGAAAAGGAAAATACAGTAGAGGGAAAGAAATAAAGTTAGAAAGGGACGGGGAACCGTCGAAACGGTATCACACGGGTGATTCGGCCGGAAAGACAGTAGAATTTACCACGGTGTTGCAAATGGCCAACCTCCTCCTCTCTCCGATGCAATATCTGCCTTTGTTGGCGGGCGGCGGATTGTCACATTCCCTCTCGGCGTATTTCAAGCCACCGCCGCAGGTTCTACTGCAAGTGCCCATGGGACCCCATTGGCCCCAGCCACCGTTCACCGCCTTCGGTCGGGTGCCCATGTCCACGCATTCCTTGTGAATGCACCACTGAATACAGGCGAGTTCTTTATTCCACTGCTCGTTTCCTCGCGAAACGCTCTTCGCTTGCTATTGTCTTTTTGCGGAAAATTTTACGAAAAATTTTGCGGAACGGAATGCGCTGGTATTAACCCATTCCACACCATGTTGGACATAACGCCGTCGACAGAAATAAAATTTGTATTCAACAAATAACGATTTTCTTTTTTAATAACTTTACAAGAAAAAAAAAAGAAAAGAAAATCGTAGGATAAAAAAATTCTGATGGAGTTTTCTTTAATTTTTATTTCCGATTACGTATTTCTTAATCTGTAATCCGTTTAAACTTCACACCTTGATGCGAGTCGTATCGTGATTCTGGTAAATTCGGTTAGATTTACTGGTACCGTTTTATGACAGTATTTTACAATAATAGTGAATATTATTATTCTTATTACTGATCAATTTAGAAAGTTTAATTACTGCCAAAATGTCGGGTAGGACAATTTCAAGATAATCGCGTACTTTAAAAGCTGCAAGTTCGCGAAACGTGATACGTCGTTCTTAGAATCCAACTGGGAACCATATCTTACATTTTCTACGACAGATCGAGACTTCACGAGGGCTGTTACTCGTACGAATATTTCCGGCTGCATTCGCATTGTTATGGCATGCTTTGTGCGCCTTTCGCGTGAGTTACGACGCATCATGGAAATTTTAAATTATTCCGTTTCGACTACGCCCTCTACTCTTACATTTCGCGCTATAATCCTTTGCTGGGCGAGGAAAATGGCAGTTACGAAACTTTTATATGCTGTATAAAAAATTCGCGAGTAATCTCTCTGAATGAAAAACGTAAGAATTTTTCTCATAAAAGAAAAAAAAAGAAAAGAGGAGAAATAGACACTAATGGTGAAACGAACAAAGAAACAGCTAAGAGGACGTTTAACTCTTTGGAGCACCTGGATTTTAAGATAAGAAGAAGTCTCTGATTGCATAGGAATTTTAATTTAAATTACGACAGCTCTGGATATAATTCCGTCCTACATTATCATAATTGTCCTACATTTATTTCCATGTATTTATTAACCCCTTGCCTTACCATTTAAGTTCTGATGGCGCGTGCCATAGTCAAGACGTAACGTTGTACACGACCTCTTCAAAAATGAACCACGAACCTGACCCGTGCCGTTTACATTGGGCCCTATCTACGAACTACGGCTCTCACACGTGATACTCAAATTTGGTCCGATTTCCTTACCACGAGTCTCACACGATATTGTAGGGGAAGGGGTTAAATACATGTTGATTAAATCTATAACAAAACTAACAATGAGAGAAATCTGAAAACTGGTTGTGTATAAATACATCAAAAACAGGTAGAACGTTTCTTAACAGATAATGCCCTAAATAGTTAAAATGTGATAATATTCACAATGATGATTAATACTGCCATATAATTGTTCTCACCAAATTCAATGAACAAACCTTGTTCTCGCCACATTTTGTTCCATCAGCCATGGGTGAACCGCGCGTGAGACAGCTGGTTTTGTTGACTGCACACCACAGTTGGCTACACATCTTTGCCTGAAACACGTGAACCGTAGATTAGCAATGGGAACAAGGACAATCGAATTATTCTTTGAGGAACGGTATAACGAAATATATAAGGGAGAGAGTAATTTTCATTATGAAGAAATTAGATTCTATTTCCCACGCTCCTCGCCGGTATAATTGAATCGGTCCAGATGTGAAAACGCATTTGATACGTCAGAGGAAGCTCGAATCTAATTCTGTAATGGATTAATACAAAAAACTCTATCTTAATATAATTATTTTCTTACTGTGCAAACTAGCCGATTTCAATATTTTATTCCATTTTTTATAATTTTACTGAATTAAACTTTTTCATGAGACCCTTTGAATAGTCATAGGGTTCTCAAATTTTTGTACTTCTTGTATCACCTAAAAACCTATATGTGACTGATCTTGTATAGTTGGAAAAACGTAACGAAAATATAATAAAAAATACAATATTGGAATAGAAAGATTTAAGGGAGTATCCTGTATATATATATTCAATTTTGTATTCATAAATTACATGATACCTGTGAAGGTACCTCACATTGAGGACCCTTATTGTAAATAGTAACAGTGAATGGCGAATCGTACCCCGCCACCTGCACAAAGCGTCGACCCAGGAAATTTCATTTGACACTGAAAGTCGCCATCATACATAGCTCCAGGCAACATATTCGGATACTTGAATTTCTCTGACGGACTTCTCGGGTTGTCGTTCAAGCACTCGCCTAAGCCGCTACTAATCAATCGATACGAGACCTTCAACTAGCAATAGGGCAAGGCAGGTGAAAATAACATCGAACAGACTTGAAAAATTTACTCTAGCAGGTTAGTGATGAATTTTTTGCTGCAAGTTGACCATCTGATCGTGAAGAGGTAGACGTAGGGTGACATAATGAAGTAACTCGTGTCTTTATCCTGAGATGGACAACCACTGATTTCGAGGGTATCATGTGAACAACCCATCCTGAAAATTCGTGTTATCTTTTATAAATTGCACCACAATAGACTGAATGAAATATTTCCAGAAAATCCTATTAGACACGGTTCCCGTTTTTATTAACCCCATGCTGTTAAAATCGTCCAAATATGCACAGTGTTTGTAGCATGTTCATTAAAAAATAGAGAACGGTTCAAAATAGGACTTAATTAAAATAAACACATTCCATAAACGACTTCAAAGAAAGCATTGAATTCGAATTTCATGAGTGGACAACGGATATTTATGCAGGTGTAGTATATAGAAATGGGCTGAATATATGAACAAAATTTATTACATTTTTTAAATATAGAAACTAAATGCTATATTTTTAGAATCCTCTAATGACAAAACGTGGTACTATTTGTTGCATGTCGCACAATTTCATCTACTTCGTATAAAAGTATATGTACATTTGCAGAAATATCCGTTATATATTCGCGAAGATTCATAACCGACAGTGTCAAGTTCGCAAAGGTTAAAAGATACCGATAGAAATGAAGAGATAGCAAAGAAACGTGTATGGACAGTACACGTGACCAACTTCATGGGCAATTACGATTCCAAGCGCTAAGCCACTGTCTTCGTTGATGCAGGCTGCCTTTTGGGGCTCACAGGCTGTCCCGACGAATGCTAATCCCATCAGTTCACACTGAGTTACTTCTGCGCAAATATCGTACCTGAAACACGTCGATTCATTGATATTTCAAGACAACATTATTTACTCATCTAGGAATATGTGAGTGTAAATGTAATTCTTGACTTAGAGGCTACGGGACAGCTACTACTATAGTGATCGATGTTAAGAAAATCTTGGATGTGTTTCAATCCAATTAACTAATATAGAAGAGGTCACCATCAACCTAGATTGACCAACCCTTCCTGCCCTATATCTGATAGGCATGACATCAGCTAGGTCTATGATCAATGGGTAATCACCCCAAATCAAAAGGGTTAAAGGTATATAAATACAGTTTTACACTTCAGATTAGGTTCAGAAGGTTTAAGAAAATCAGAAGCTAGAGGAGACTGGAAACATGGAAGATAGGATATTAGAAAAACAAATGTAAAATTTAAAAATCGATTTTTAAGGAACATTCGGGATAAGATTTTACCTGGTTACGAGAACCGCTATATCAAAATGGTTGGGGTGCGAGTGATCCTTAGGATTCATCTTCTGGGCCCATTTGGCAAAACTGTTCAATGTATCTTCAGCTGCAGGACTAATAAGCAAATCTATCTACGGGTAAAATCCTATTGATAAAATACCTCGTACCCGACTCTACCATGTTTTACGTGGATAGATTTAGTGAGACAATGAGAATCTAATAATTTACATTTGCTTATTTTCTTAGTTTTAAATTAAATACAATCAATTTTATAAGGAACTGAACCAAGTGCGTAAATGTTTACATTCTCTTTTTCCTTACATTCACCGATAAGATAAATTTAATCGACATCCAGCCTATCCTTACACTTTTCCTCTCGTTAGTTTCATATTACCTCTTCTTTTTCCTTCTCCAAATATATCATCCGTACGACGACCACGTCTATTTGATTGCCCACAGATCTGTCGTGATAAAAATCCGCCGCCATGTTCATGATAGTCAACAGGTACTGTTCGTAGTTGCTGTTGTTATAATAGTCGAGAAACCTCCTGTCCGCGACCAACCCAATCTCTATGTAACGATGAATACTGTGGGTATGAGACGCAATCTTTTTCTGCTCGCCGGGATTATCCTCCATTAGGCGTTTCTGTCGGTTGGCCAATTGTTCCGCCCACGCCACTTCCCACTTGTCTACCCGCGAAGAACAACAAAAAAATTGTATTTTTATACGTTCCATAGTTTACAATTCTCACGTATCAGATTTCTTCTAAAATTTATTTTAAAAATTCGAAAATTCCCAGTGAGACGTTACCCTCGACGAGAGACTCGATAAAGGTTATAGAAACAATGGCTACTTACCGCTAGTCCCGCAGCGCCTTTCCGATGTGTCCTGGCCCTCCTTATTTCTGTGCGTAGCATCCCTCTTGTAAGCGATGTGTACGTGCTGTCCGTCCTCCTGTGGCTCAGTTTCGTGCGCTGGTTCGATGAAGTACCGACCGTGATTAGTTTGCACGTAGCCAACCTGCACGCGATCCACAGGCACTTATCGACTTCTCATTAATCAACGTTATTGTAAATAAGATACCGAACGCGGAACCACGGTGGACGAGGCTTAAGCAAGACGCAATTACGCACCCCCCACCACTCGAATGATCACCGAACGAACGACAGCCGAACGATGCCGAACTTGTAATCGGGGTTTTGCTTTCGAGAAGGATGCGCGAGTGTATGAGTGGCCCACGTGACCACGTTTCTTGCCCATCGAGCTCGTCATTGGAAAATGCTCGACCAGTACGTAAGACGAGTTGACTTGTCACGGAACTTTAGAGTTGGAACTATCGACCTGTATCTAAATATAGTACACATAGGTATAATAAAAAGAAATAAGAATTTATGATCTGTCGATAAAAGTCCACGTTAATTTTGTTAAACGCAGCTGCATGTTTCCAGTGTCTGTGGAAACAGGAAGCCTGAAACCAGTCGATTTGACTGGTTTGGTAATTCTAGTGTTAAAGGCTACGCACACGAACTCAAAATCGATCATTTAAATCGTTTGCGTATTTATCGGAGAACATCTTTGGGTTTCCTGTTGTTTAATAACAGTGTGAGGTGCAGGTTACGACTAAACAGCGGATGTTTATGCAAATGCATATTTTTATGAAAAATAGGTAAGGTTATGAGGCCTAGATGAAAATCCTTTTCATCCTTGGGGCATTCTAAAACTATAGATTTTATTCTGCATATTTTACAGATTGAATATTTCTTCTACAAATGGAAAATATATCCGACGATTGCGGATACAAGGTTAAACGTAAATTTTATTTTTATGAATATTAATATGCACATAAAAATATGAATAAATTTCAAATAACGTTAATCCGAAATAAATAGCTTTGATATTTCGTTTGAAATTAGTAGCGTTTTAACAATGTCAAAGTGCAACATGACCTGAAATATATTTCCTCAACAATATGTAACAGAAAGACTATAGATTTCGAAAAAATATCATTGTAATATATTATAATTTAAATAATAAGAAATAAATTTTCTCGATTTATTATGCATATATTTTGCATATTTCGATATATTATGTGCATACGTAATTCGTTATTCAGTTACGATATTTTACATTTGCCGCGAATATGTCAAGTTAACCCGCCTTTGATAGTTACCAATAACACCTGCAGAGCGTGCTTCCGGCAAGCGAACTGGCCGCTTAAGAGGTTAAGCCTACCGAATTTCCATTCGCGGAATCGCGAAATTACGCGCGCACGCCTCGGAAATTACAATCCAACGATCTTAATTACGGGGATCGGTTGTGCAACGTTTATCGTGGCTAGAGCTAACGGTATAATTCAAAACGCGTCCGAGCCTACCCGGAGTGCAAACAAACAGGCCTTCGGTAATTCACGGCAAATTGTAGTCCGGTGGACAGAGAGGCCTGCGCACCGCTTCGATATTCGCGAAAATTTACCGATTCAATAACGTACCCGTAGCCAATCCGATTCACCGGTAGTCACATGATTCGAGTAACTTCGCCTGTCCTGTGTAACAGCACGCCTGGAAACGTTAACCTAGAAGTCTTTTAAGTTACGATTGCATCTTCGCCTTTCAACATCTCCAGCTTTGGAAGTTTTCAATTCTTCAAAATGATCGTGTCGCGAATAATAATTGAAGGTGTGAAGTGCAGTGTAGATAAATACGACGACAGAAATGGGTGTTTCACGATTACAAGCCTTGTTAATGGTTAAGCACTTGTATAGTAGATATACGATTATCACGTTGCTATAAAGTGTTTGATATTTGTTCACTTTTATTTGGACGGCTCTGTGGAATGTTTCATCGTGTTATGTCCGTTCAGATGCCTCGCGAGACTGCACAGGAGCAGGAGTAATCCGATCCACCGTCTAATCTCCCCCTACCCTTGACCCCCTCACAGCACGCTGGCCTTGAGACGTGTTTACATTTCGGCCACTAAAGAGAATACGTGTGACCTATTTCTATGATTGTGTTTAGTAGTGAGCATTCTTCCTGTGAATTTCCTTTCGTTTCTATCGTTTCTACAGTATATGTATATGTTTCCAGTTAAAACCTAACCTTACGTATGTCTCTTACAGGCAACTTTCCCTTCGAACATAACCAATAAAATTAACTTTTAAATTCAGTCTCGATTTGAAGATAAGGTCAACGTAAATACCTATAGCCATGGTGTCTCATAAAATATTTTAAATGCAACGTTTATAAGGTCTTCATTTCCTACTTCATCTCCACAATTAATTTTCTGGAAAATCGTACAAGGCTGTACGTATATACAGGTATATATGTAAATTCTTCTACCCATTAATGGAATCTAGTAACGAACTAATGACACCTATTATCGTGTTTTTCAGTTTCACCTCTCTTGGAAACCTAATTTGTACATTCCTTAAAATAATTCGTTTAAGAAAAATGATTATACGAGAGTCATTTGAAATTCATATTCCTCAATTATCGTCTACTGTTTCCCTACTTCGTGACAAGCAGTGATCGCCCTTCCGGCTAGCAGGCAAGATCGGATCATTGTCACTGAGAGGTGGAGATTATGCAGATCGCGTCTCGCAATGCAGTGCGGCAATTGCATCAAGCTGAAAGCAAGAGCCACTTTGTCAACGTGTTTCGCAGCTGAATTCTCGAAATTCTCACAGGAATTAGACGAGGTATCATCCGATTGAATCGCGACCAAACGATCACGTGGACTCGTCCCGATCCGAAATTTACGATCGATCGTCGCATGGAATCGACGACATGGGCCGTCCATGCGTCGATCTAAATGCAAATACCTTATATTAATTTGCATTCGCTTAAGTGCGTAATAAGCGGCTTGATTAGTCTGCACGAGAGATGCGCGCGCGCGCATGCGCAACACGCAGCTCGTGCGGATTTGCTTTATTGGGACTGTATCGTGTCGACGCAAACCAATCGTGTAAAGTGTTCTATGGTTGTCTATGGTCTTAGTTACACGAAACCTCTAAAGAATTAGCAAATCATCGGTTAGAATTAATTTGAACCGTGTGTTTATGGTGGGGGCTACGTGATTGATTTTATACTGTGATTTCGACGTATAATAAAGATGGAGGAACGAAAAGAATGCTTCTTTATTTTTCATAAGAACTTGATAAGAACAATTTTCACTTCCTTTTGCAACATTTTTTTTTTGGTTGATTTCGACGTATAATAAAGATGGAGGAACGAAAAGAATGCTTCTTTATTTTTCATAAGAACTTCATAAGAACAATTTTCACTTCCTTTTGCAACATTTTTTTTTTTGGATAGAATTCACACTTTGATACATAGTGTTTATTTAAATACACTAACAATTAATATTACCACAGCGTTATATTAATTTGTTTTAATATAAATGATCAACAGGTTAACCGCTACGAGGGTGAATATTAAAAGTGGAAAAGAATGATTCTGCATAATTCTGCAATTGAATTTAAATTTTAGGCAGTTGAATAAAGAGGAAAGGTAATACTAACTAATAACTATATGCTAGCAATAAAAACTACCATTAACTATCATAAGAGAAAACTAAGATATCTAAGTCATTATACTAGTTGTAGGTCATTATAATACTACTTTATTTACTACTTACCCTAACAAAAATAAGAAATGTCCATTAATGTCCTACAGATTAACCTCTTCAATGCTGAATTTTTGTCAGAGGAAATGATCTAAATCCACAACAACTGAATGATAAAGGAAGAGTGAAAAATAGACAAAAGGGCCGTTGAACTTTAATATCAATCGCATGTGAAATCTAACCTCAAAGATATCAAAACAAAAGAATGAGAAGACCCTATTTTCAAAATTGAAGAAAATTACCTAGAACAGAATTGAATGAAAGAAGTAAATAGTAGAAAATAAGAAAAATGGCCATTAAAGCTTAGGATCGGTTGAATATGAAACCTAACCTTAAAGATATGAAGACAAAAAAGTTTAAAGAACAAAATGTACGAACCACTCCGTCGCATAGAGAAAGAGCAGCCCTAGATGGGTCGTGGCCCCTAACGAATCCCCGATAATGGCACTGCTGATCGTCGGCCCTCTTGAATCGCAAAGCCTCGTTCAAGTTGTGCCTCAGGCCGGCGCCGCGTGTCTCGATCACCATGTCGGGCGAGATGAATTCGTGATACGGGTCGAGCTCCACGTGGTGCTCGATCCCGTTGAAAGGCAGCACCAGGTGCAATTTATCGCTCTCCGACTCCTGCTCGCCCTCCGCGATCGACCTCTTCCTACGCTCGCTGATCTCCTGCCGATCATAGAAATTCGGCAGCGAGTACGTGTTGAAGCTGCCATCCTTGAACACTCTTCTTGGGATCAAAAATTCCGGCTCGTGTATGTCTCTCGTGTACCTGAACACTCGGGAAGAAAAGAGGTTCGGTTAAGGAACGTTCACTGTAAAACGGGGGTACGTTGCAGTTCCTAACGAAATTCCACGTTCTGCTCTCTTCTGCACGCGGTTTCACAGTTTTGAAAATATTCCATACGGGGATCTTTGCGAATTGCGTTAGAATATATATAGTATAGGAAAAACGTTTAATATAAAGATCCTAGGAATGGGGTTAGAAATATTAGCTGTGGAGACCTGGGCGAATAGTGCTGATGAATTTAGAGTATAGAAAAGGTTAGGAATTAAGGTACATCGGTTTTGAGAATATTTTATACGAAAATTTTGGTGACTCCAGCTAAAGAAATTGGAATACGGGAAAAGCATAGTTAATACTAAATAAAATAAATTATTAAATAATTTATAATTGAAGTGTAATATAAAATCAATTTTTCAATTCTTTTTGAAGGTACCTAAAATTAAAGCATAGCATGAAATTCATGACCAGTGTATAAATCGGGTATCTCATAGAAAATCAACTTTGTAAGCTAAATTTGTACAGTCCGATTACCAAACTTTTTTACCTATAATAAAAGTGTATAAAATTCACGAGATTGTAAAATACCGTTAATCGGCACCCATCGATTAGGTGTACTCAGTACTAATGGAGGTAGTCAAAAACTGAAGAAGGATTTAGTCATGTTAGCTCCCATCGCCGCCATAGCAACGCTACTCCCCCAACGTGAGATACCTGTACTACCCCAACTCTGAACAAATCCCCTGCTAAGCAATTCGGTCGCCGTGTCCACTAAACTTTAATCATCGATCGAATCAGGAAGAAACTTATTCCCGAAGACAAAGAGCTGCAAGTTCCTGCAAGAAACAGCGTAATACGATCGTCCCTGGTGGTCCCTGTTCGGCAAAGGAAAATCCTCGGTGACACGGTCGAGGGAGCGGAAGACCGAAAGAACGTGTCGGGAAAGTTATGGGGCATTTGTTAGCGAGATGGCAAACTCGGGTAATCAAGCGAGACAGCCGGAGGACACGGGGGAGAACAGTGATCGAATCAGGTCGACTGAGATGGCCTGCTGGGTGAACAGTTCGCGTGGCAGAGTACATCTGGCTGAGGATTCGCTGGCTGTGGATTGTAACAGGCTGTGAGTGCACTTACCTACCATGGTATACGTTTCCGGGCCCGTTGTGCTTCTCCGATGGAGCGGTATCCGCGGTCACGATGATGCTGAGGAACGTCAGAAGTGCTTGGAATCCGTTCATGACAGGCCACTTTTTCTTCCAGTCCTCCTGAAGTCCGCCGAGGCTCTGAAACAACAAAAACCTTTAGCAACTGTTCTGTTCAATGGATAAATTCTGTGCATAGATAATATTTCTTTTTATTCTGCATTAGTTTGTGTTTGTGACAATTTAGGTTCCTAGTCTTATATTTCTTGTTAATACGTTTTAAAAAGAATGATTAATTTTGAGTGGTGGAGTGAAGATATTGAAACTATTAATTATGTATAATAGGGATTAAATATAACTAGTTCTTACAATAGAAATGATTTAAGAAATTCTTGTATATAAATCTATAGAAATATTATATTAATACTATGCGATACTACTATAAAGTTTGTTATTTCATCGATAATGATTAATAATAAATATTTGTATCTTTGGTACAATTTAAACTAATTAAAATCCATTATTTTGTATTAAAACTAATATTAAATCCATTCTCATTTACACTATTATACATAACCTATTTTGTAACGTTTGATAAAATAATTTGATAAAATAAATATTAAATTAGTCAATTATAATATATGTCATAAATTAAACTCATTACTCGATTTGCTATCGTAAATATTATTTTGTTAAGAGAAAATTAATGACAAATACAAATGTGTATAAATATGTACAAATTATGTCAATCAATTTATTTGTACATGTGTGTATAAATCAACGATGTCAAGAGCGATACTAAAATGATAAAGGATCACGTGTGCTACTAATTGGTATCAAATGTCAAATCTAACTTACACTTTGTTCGTAGTATCATTTTTATAATGAAATTATAATGATAAAAACATTTGTACATAAATTTTAATTCCTTTACGCATATTTCAAATTATTAATGTATTATTAAACTCTGAAATGTCAGAAATGCGTTCTCTTTACGAACGAAATGCGAGCCTCAAAAGGCACATGTAACGCACGTCGCTGATTATCGGTACCGAAAAAAAAGTAAGAACAGCAATTCTCGATGCTCCGATATTTCCACTCGCATTACTGATGTCGATGGTCGTTCAATTTTACGCTCAGCTTTTGTTAGCAACAATCATTTCGAGTACACTTGCTGCACTTTGTTCTATCCAGAATGATAAGTGGCATGACGTTGTCAAAGGAGTTTCATTACTTTGTTTGAGAAATTAGCGAATGGTTTAACGTATTTCTGTAAGTGTCTTTGATAATAAAAGATGCACTGGAGTGTCTAAAGAGTACATTTAATCAGCTTAACCGTGAAAACTTAATTTTCACCGAAGAATATTTCAATCCCCTTTCTTGTGGTATGTTATAACCACTGTAATAATAGTTTTAACGTAATATTTATTGAATTTTATATTAAAAAATACTTCTTCTTATGATTCGTCTTATAACTTTGTTTTTCGATAGCCTAAAATAAATAATATAATAATTAGCAAATTGTAATAATCACCTCATTCTTTATATTTTCTAACCTCTCTAAGTATGAACCTCTTTAGGTATTAAATAAGAAATGAATTCCTTTTACACTGATTTGATGCAGACGTATATTGCGTTAGGTTAGGCTTTAGGTTAGAAATAAAATACACGTGTTGGAGACTGGATTAATTTTAATCAGAGTATTTCGCATTAATTGTGACAATCCAAGATAGACACGCACTTGCGTAACAAACACTGACGTCGCCATTATGAAGTAACCTATGATCCATTTAAGGAGCTGCCATCTCAAAATGGTAAGTGAATTCGGAGTGACGAACGGCACGTCGCGACGTACCTTCTCTCTGAGACGACATACCGGGTAATTTAAATTAATCTGTCATAGATGTCGCTAGTGACTTTAGACTTCTAAACGTACCTCTTACTCTATCATATTTTCGTGTCTAGAAAACGAGATATTAGAATAAACTTCCGATTATTTCATGGAAATCCTATTTTTCACCGACATTTGATATACGAATTTCATGAGACTAAGGGTAACCATTTATTTTAAACCCAGTAGAATATTGCAGTTTCACGTGCAAATCGCGTTTGTTTCCTCATCATGTTAAAAATTGTATAGGTATATTCTTACCATATACCGACTGCGCCATAAAAGTTCAGTCGATTGATGATTACAAATGCGAAAGTTCCTGAATGTTTGATCACGATTTTGACGCTGTAGTCGGATAATTCGATTATGATCCAATAGAAGGAATAAAAAATATCCTGCACGCGTGGCAATGTGGACGTATCCATCGCTACAAAATATTTGATGGATCAAATCGGTAAACGAATTTGAGTACACAGAAGTCTTCTGGTGTATCGACTGCGTATGCAGTTCTCCCGATGATTATGCCCGAATCGATCCAATATAGATTCGATCAGCCTCCAGATCAAACCTGATTGGTCAATTTTAGTTGACTTTTTGGCCATATTGGCGCCACTGGGACCAGATCCCTTTTTCTCCCCGCTATTTTTGATCATTGCTATTACATTCCATTACTTGTAGTTGCTTCACTTTTCTATCGCTTATTGGAATAAGAAAAAAAAGGAAAAGAGAAAATAGTTATTTTGCGCACTATCGTTCAAATTTGATGGTCCTCTGGCATCGAGAGGACAGCCGAGAAATAAATCGTCGCATTTCCTTTCCCCAATGTGCGGGTCAGCTATAGCGTCAAAGTACCGGCATTACCGGCGACAGGCAAAAATGTCATCGACACATCAAATTGCCTCCGCCTGCTGCTTTCACGTACTCGAAGCGCACGGTGGTCGCCGTGATTTATCGCGAATAAAAAGACCGGCCAGTCGGCGCATCCCATTTACGTAATCCGGTAACAGAGCAGCGTAAAACTCACTCCAGTTTTACCCGAGTTTCTTCGTCGAAAGAACCGATCATGTGACGGTAGAAGTGAGAGAGAAAGTACAGTTGGATACAGCTCTGTAGGTGCGCGGTTAGAGCTTCGGGGTGGTCCATTCGCGCTCGTCATTGAGGCTGTCGATGACAACCGGTCATTGGCCGGGGAATAATTAAGGTTGCAAGTCGAACGAGCAGAAAAGGAGAAAAAGTAAATTACCAGGATCGACGGAAGCGCCTAGGATAAACTCAACTCGTTGACTCGGAGACAAAATATCCTGCCGTCCAACGTGCCTCGATAAACGTGTCCAACAGTGTTTCTCGCTTTATTCTCATTGTTGTAAGAAAGCTTGTGATATCGACCGTATGTTCAACCGGTAAGTAGGGATTACCAAATCGCGTCGTGACTGTGCCGTTATTAGTGATGAATACTCTTGACGCTTATCGTCAGTTCCATTACGAGCAGTGACGAATCGGTGGATTAGACTGACCTCTACCGTAGACCGAAGGAAGGTGTGCGAAGTAGCGATGGTAACACAAAGAGTCCCCTATCGAAAAGCCGGCGAGAGTAATACGGAATGCCGGCAGAACTGGCAAGGATAAATTGCGCTGGAATTTAATTGGCAACAGCGCGTGCCGAACGCGTCTATTCAATTTCGCAGACTGACGCAGCTCCCGTGTCTGTTTACCTCCTTCTAACGGCAGGACCGTTCGACAAACATGCGGCGTTCAACGATCTGCTCTTTCCGTGACATTAATGTTGCATTCCGAATAATTCACCCTGCTACTTCAATGGACGACAATGTGCATTCAATCGGCACGTATGGATGTCTGCCGGTGAGAGGCTACGAGTGGGGAACGTGATTATCCGGCTTTGACTTGTACCTGATGAAAAAATCGAGGCTACAATTACCAACTAATGAAGCGTTTTGAGAACGGAACACATAATTCTTCCGCTGATAAGAAGATAAATATCCTTGGTGAAATTCCAGTCGATACATAAATCGTACGAGTGTACATACCTGAGTTCATGGATGATATTACTATTAATTTGCTGTTTACAGTTCTTCTACATCTTCAGTTTTATTTTCGTGTTATTAAACTCTATTGAATTTATTTTATAGATGGCATACTACTTAACCTCACCCCGATATTTTTCGTGACTAGTGAACGAAATAAGATTCTGATCATTATCGATGAGACGCTTTCTAAGAACTTTCGAGGCAATAACAAGGTAATGTTTTCTGTATGTTTTATTTAATGTATGTGGTCAAGGTAGCAATAACCCCTTTATGCATAACCTTATAATTTTTTGTTACCAGTTAGCAACGGGTATAAAGGCGAATGAAAGAAGATAAAGAAAGGAAGATAAAGAGGATAAAAATATTCAGATAAAATCTAATTTCGTATGAAGTGAGTGACAGACGATATAATAACTTTAAACTCGAACTAATTCAAATTCACAATAGGTGTACACAATGCCGACTTCAGCTTCCATATGTAAAGTCAGTTTAACGTTGATTGCATGGGTGTAAATTATACCGTAGCGTGGCAACAATTTAAGCGTGTAATAAAACATTCTATCATAATGTCTGGAAATCATGAGCCTCTATTGTGAAGTCTCCGCCAATAGTCTCTATCGCTCAGCGACGCCCCTATTTGTTGCGGGCTACCCACTGAATCATAAATCGATTATCAGCAGGTAAGGCTTTCAACTTGGTGCTTAATAGATCAAAACAAATGCCAACACGACGCATGTGCAAACAAAATAGAACAAGAATGTAGCTCGCTAAATCTTACGCAATAATTGATCGTACAGCTGGCCTGTCAAAGATCAATGGCTGGTGATTAAGAATGACGATCATCTTCGTCGTACCCTGAACCGGGCAATGCAATTTAACTCCCTATAACTGGTATTATCTTTGTTTATGAGGTAAAGAGTCTCAAACAGTCTTTTTCATGTTTCAGCTCTTTTAACTGGAAATAGGGTCATAAAATATGCAACAGTAGCACAATGGTAAGTAAATAAAATAAAAATCTGGAAATATTTATGTACACATATTCATCTGTATATATAAAATTTACTATTTATTAATTTAATATTAGAACTATCTATTTGTGACGTGCACCTGAACATAGCACATCTAAACAATAATTAAGCTAATGTTAACTTTGTCAAAAGCAACTGTATATTTTCAGTAATTGAGGAATTGGGATATCCAAAACCATTCATCCTGATTGCTATGGTAGTACCAGTGCTAAACATGACTTTTATGGGGCTCCTGAAGGTTATCTCCAGGTGAAAAAAAATTTCTCTATTATATGCCTCATGAAACATTTCTCTGTATCACTTGTATATTGTAGGATATTTATATGATTCTAGATAAACGACAAACGCTGTATCAGTACCGAAACAAACGAAACGCTTTTTATGGATTTAAAGGTAAAGATCTATGAATGGTCTAAATCACGTAGGTGTATCTGAACGACGAGATGAGCTGGTTTTTCGCGCCTCCCTTTACGATCTACCTGTTCCCTGGTTATTTCCTGTTACGACGTGGATCGCTTAGCCGGCAGACGATTTAACGACAGATTAAAGCCGTGAATCCTGACAATCGGGAGGCTAACGTTTGACGAGCTAGCGAAAAATTCGTCAATCACGTCTCTATTTACGAGTCACTTTACATCGATTCCCATTACCCTCGTCTCCGACAGGCTTTTTCCGCCGTGATAATGTTGTAGATTGCTGCGTGGGCACGATTCCTCTTCGTTCTTTTGAAATTTTGTCACGGTTTTTGCTCCCTTCGTAATGGGTACAAATAAAGGACGGGGATGGAGAAAAAGCGGCCGATGCGTTAAACACGTCGGCGCACCAAACGGATATTAAAGTGTCTTCCCACTTCTGCTTAGAGTATCTTCAGAGGCGCCTTTAGAGATTGCGGAACCCAAGTTTATACTTCACGCTGTGAAATTGTTTAAAAATCACAAAAATACACACCAAAATTTCTATAATATGAATATTACCATATTAATTTTGTAATTATTAATTTTAATTATTCATCTTGTTATAATGACACGTTATTTTCTAATAAAATTTAAATTAATTGGAAACTTAACAAATATGATAAATTGTATTTCCGTTAATAAGGACTGTGAAGTATGTATTATGAAAGGATAGAAATTATTTGAAAGTAGCTATAGAAAGTGTACGAATACTTTTGTTGCTCAGTGTATATTGTAATATCCTTGTTTCCGCTTGAAAAGAGTGGAAAATGATTCTAATTCTTTCAATAACTTAGACTTATAACGAACTTTCCAACTGCTGAATTCTAGAGTTTATAAGTACTTTATTATTGTCGTAAAAGTAAAAGTACACATGTACGTGGTGCCGCGAGATTTTCTGCACGAGCTGTATTAATACGTTCAATATATACGAATAAAAAAGATCGCAATAAATATAAATTGTTCGAAACTTTAGTATGTAATAAAAACGATACCGGATTTATCTTTCGTGTCATATAAAACAAGAATAAATTGACGATAGGTGTAACGACTTGCTATTAACACTTCGTTCAAGAGTTCAAAATATGAGCTATTCATAAAATATGTTTTATCAATTATAAAACATTTATATTTGCAGAACAGAATAGATAATATTTTGAAAATATTCCGATATTAGCTATAATAAAAGTTATAATAGCTGTGGCATTCGTAAGACTCTGCAAGGTTATCGTACGGTTAAATGAGGTTATGTTCATGATGTTACCCATACGATACATATGACATTCCTCTTAAATAATTTTTCGCATTTTCAACTACTTTAATTGGAATTTAATTTTTCGATAATATTGCTTTATTTACAGCGGCATAAAAATGTACATTTTACTATTTAAAATTAATTATTTACTTTCCATAAGGTACAAATTCATACTTTAGAAACATTATTAAAATAAATTAAAAATATCTAGAATTCACTTTTGGAACGAAGTAACCATCGTCACTGAAGACATTATTCTAACCTCAATAGATGCTACCTAGGGAAATAATCGTGGATATGTACACATTTAAATCAGTCATACCTTATACATAGTTGATTCAAGCGATATAGCGGTTGTTGGGTATCGTCGACGAAATGTTGAACTTCTTTCAAATATTCTAAATAATAAACATAATTTAATAGTAATAAATTGATTATAAATTAATATACCAAATCGAAAGTTAATCAACAATGTTTTCCCTTCTTATTGCATGAACTCACACATTCCTCAATATTGGCGACATCAATGGCGTTACTTCAGCATCAGTAAGGGCCGCCACTAGATAGTATAATTCACGACCTCTCTATATCGATCGCACCGACCATACGTTTGAATAGGTTCGAATGACGAAGGTTCTTCGAAAAGGGTCACCTGACGGCTGCAAATGGATCTGACAGTTGGTGCGGCGTGAAAAAAATTTCGACAACCGAGCGGCTCGCGTTACCCTACTTACAAGTATTTTACAGTCGATTGATTACTACCGGGTATAGAGGAACGGCATGCGCATACGGACAAGGAGTCAATGCATCCTGGCGGATACGGTTCGGTAGACTTAATCAAACGTATGCCGACCGGTTGGAAGTTAATTCGACGTTATAGCTGATCGTTTGTCATACGCGAGCGAACGAATCTTACTTATTGTTAGATGGACTCGCATTTTGTCGATTTGAGAAGAAAGCGAATTTACACTGAATGATCCCGGGTGACGCCATATTATTTATCCACGTTTGCAACCGCGAATTAATACATGACAGATTATCTTAACCGTTCGAATCCTAAATAGTGCGATCGCGCCGTGCATAGTCCATACCGAAAAGTGTCACTCCATCGAGACACGATATGCGACTGACACCGAGCGTTCGGATTCGACCGCAGCGCACTCTCGGTCTGATTGACATTTAAGCCGAATAAAGCACGGTCGCGCCGCCAAGCGTCTTTCTGCCTAAACTAAAACGACTGCGATCGCGCGGCTCAGATTTTGTATCGAAAAGTGCAACTATATCGAATCGTGATGTATCTACTGACCACGCGTTCTAATTCTATAGTCTACCGCAGCGCGCCCTTAGTGTTATTAATGCTTAGGAGAAACAAAGCAGTCACACCGTCTAGTATTTTTCAGTGTAAATGATGCAAACACCGTACCGTTCGGCACTTTTCGATAAAACTTTTCTAATGGCCCCTGCTATTTAGACGGTTGAGACATTTGCAAGTGGTAATTTTAGTAGGGATTGTAAAGTAGGAAGCACTGCAAGGTACTACAATTAACCTGTTCTACTGAAGTGACGAGTGCAGCTCGTCATGAGCCTTCTATGTTAAATAGGACTCCATCTTCCTAAGTGTTTCGAGGAGCAGCATATACTTCAAGATTATTAGTGCATCTACGTATACTTGAACATAAGTGAAAATAAATATATAAACATACTGTGTTGTATTGTTGCTTTATATATTAGCATTATATACTTCATGTGTCTTATCCCATAAGTAAATCCGTCAGAAGGAACCATTACTTTAAAATAGTTATTTTTGCTAACCTGCAGTGGCCACGATTCTGACCGATTCATCGTAAGTACAATTTTTAAAATGTTAATATAAAATATGTAGATACATTTTTCGTATTAAACCGAATATTCGTTATCTAAAATAACTTACTAAATGTATCCCTTATTACAGCTATTTTTTATTTTTTATTTCATGCATGAATAAATTACTAAACTTCTGATGCATGCCAGAAAATACATGTGACTACATACTTGATCAATAAGATGCTCTATTATATGGCCTATGTTGATGATTCAAGGCATGCTTATTAAACAATTATTATTCTGTTGGACATTATTATTTTTTAATTTAACCATCATAAAGAATCAATATCCCTTATGATTCAGGTATTGTATGTTTTAAAAATTCTCAAGACATACTGGTTAAAAATTGCTGCCTTATCAAGATCCTTTGTAACAGCTTAATTACTACTCCCTTTATAACTGCAGAGAAACATTGATTGTACTTTAAAACGTCGTGAGAAAGGAGGCCTAGGAAGAGGATGTAAACACAGTAGAGAATTTGAAAGAAGATTGAAGGAGATAAGTTACAGTAACCATCAGTGAAGAGTAATTAGCATAAAGTAGTACTTAGCCTAAAGTTGCTTACCTAACTGCAAATGTTAGATCAAAAAACCTTATTGCATGGATAATGTAAGTAACTATCAATTGTAATCAAGTTTCGTTTTTTACGTCCATCTTATACGAAACGTATATTAAAGTGTATACCCGTAGGTTTAACAAAAGTTCCAGTCCAGGTAATTGGCATGAGTCACTGGTCACCCACGTATCTCTGATGAGTTAAAATTCGACACTCGAAAGCTTCCTTTAGGAGTTAGAATCGTGTTTTTGTCACGTTTAAAGCACGTCTGGTTAACATATCAGCGTATCATTCACTTTGTTCCGCTTGCATACAGGAATCGATAACAGATATTTTATCGTGTAACGTGTTTGATGCAATTTGAAGTACCGCGCGAGTGCATAATAAACGAGCCGGTGCTCCAGTTGATCTTGCACAGCTGCTGCCGCCGAAGGTCGTATCGATTCTAAAATCCATGGATGGTCGACCCACGCGAACGAGTTCGTGGGCCGCGTGAATAGCTACCAGCTGCTTATTATCCAGAAAGTCGTTTTCACCATCGTTCATCTTCCGTACGCAATTAATACGCTATTAGCTACTTGGTTTCAGAGTATCGATTCAGATTCCTCTATATTTCGAAATTTCCTGCTTCGTATCTTAGGCCTAATGAGGATAATAGAGTTGTAAGTATTGTAGGAGACAGATGGTGGGAATAAGTGACCGGCGGCACTAATTTATATAATAATAATATATTTAAATCAAAGTACAACTAGACTATGACTATGAATATTAATATAATAACGACTTTTACTATGTTTGGCTGCCGAGTCTATCATTTGGATAGGCTAATTTGCGATTAAACTTGAGTAACGCTAAGTAATTTTAGACTCACGCATTTCCTCGTCCGTACCCTTGTTTGCACATTATCTTCCTGTAATAATCTATCGCTCTTATCGGATAAAGCTATTCCTCAGGCAGATTCAGGTATATTTATAAAATATCCTTTGTTCACATACAAGTTTAATATTCTTTCCAAGAAGGGCGCAGACTACCCCTCTATTCGTAGATGAAGATAGGGATCGATATTAGAGATCTAATAAGTAAATAACGTTAAGCCTTTTCCATTACTACGTAGGTGTTTGCTATCCTCTTCGTTTCCCCAAACACGATATCAGTTAATCTGTAACTAGATAGAAAGCATCTTATCTTCTGGATCAGGTCCTTCCAATTACTGATCACGTTTGTAACCCAGATCTTTATACTTTTCTCTTTTCACATATACACGCGTAACTCACCCTCAGTGTACTAAAACCTTTTATCTTTTTAGGCCCAAGTTACTGGATAATTCGATTTGGAACAAATTTGTTTGAGAAATTATAGGAAAACGATTACCGAGGAGAAATGTGTGAAAATTTCAATGCAACTAGAAGAATAAGTATTTCTCGAAATATCTCATCCATTTTGGAATTTGGTAAGTTCCAGAACAATAATTAAACGAAATACTTTCAACCACAGTTTCATATATTTTCGCAGCTATTTGAATTTCTTCACCAAAGTTTCAAAATGGCAGAGGTCTTTCAGTAAATGACAATACTATACGGCTGACCTTTGCACATCAAATATTGTATTCCACGCAATCACGATATCGCTTTAATAAGGTTTGAAACATGTACTTTTTTATTTCATCGCAATTAACCACTTTAACCCTCCGTGCATCGTTATACCATTGTAACGTACCGCTTTCCTGCTTTCAGATCTGCTTTTAAACCTTTTGTCAACGATACGATCTAATCCCGTTGGCAATACGATGCTTCGTTTGTAACCGGAACGCACGAGGCTTTATAAACATGGTGAATCGTGAAAAATTCAAAGAGGAGCTTTTTACGATGTTTAAAACGGTACAAGGGATCTGGAACGACGCGAATAATCTTTGACGACAAATTTACGAAGAAAGATTAAATCGATGAAAAAAAGAAATGGTAGAAGAAGAAAAGACAAGATCTCAAAGGGAGGGGTGGAAAAAGCGGGGAAATTTAATGGAGATAAATCTTAGCGAACTGGAACGGTCAAAAGAGACGAGGAATTGTGTAAGAAGAAACTTTTCCTGGAGACCAGATGAGTCGTTGTATAGATGGAAGACCATGGGCGACAAAGGGTGGAACAAGAAAATGTTATAGCGGCTGTAACTTGGTGTATCGCGCGATAAAAAGTAATTTGTTGGCAAGATTAATCGTGCACGTTGCTTGCTTGCACGTAATGACTATATATGACCGTAATGACTATATATAATTATAGTGGATGTAGTCTAAAAGTGCATTGATTTTATGCTGCTATATTTTTATGAAAAAGTTTATCAAATTGACAATGAGAACTACCTACCTACCATGAGAAATTGAGTTTATGCTGCGATATTAGAAGCAAAAGATAAAAAGTAAATTTATAAATTAACTCTTAATAGCTACCAGGGATGAAATATTTCGTACGCATTTTATTTTAATCTTATTAAAAGAATGTAATCACTGGCAATCCAATTTTATGGATATTTATTGACATTATAAGTGATTAACATTGATAACATTATCAAAAGATAGATGGATTCTCTCTTGTACTTTGCTATAAACATAACAGAATATATTAACTGGAAGCGATATTTATGAGAGCTTTTAAGATTTAATATAATAATATATTAAATATATATCGTAATATGATACTGCCATATTTACAAGAATTTATTTACAAAAAGTAACACGTATAACATTTTATGTACCATATTTGCAACTTTGTGGTAAGACTTCTAAAAGTGTTATAGATTACATAGTCAAAAACTTAGTTGTTATTCAGTAAAATCAACCCTGTAAACATATCCGAGAAGCTTACGCTAAGTCTTCCATGATTTCTACGTATACTTTGTTAGGTAGAATACTTTGCAAATAAAAACTGAAAAGTTCAAGAACAGCTGGTTTCTTTCCCAAGAATCTCCCAGACTTTGCCAGCGAATCTTTATTTTCCTCAAAGCAAAGTTCCTCGAAAACAACATAGATACGTGTATTAGAGAAATTCTCACTGATAGATTCAACGTTTGAAAAGTAACGTGAAATCGAGGAAAGCAAATGGACAAGGGGAATCTTCAAAGGTAACGCTATGAATCGTGAGAAGACGTTCTCTTCTCGGAAACATGCATTCGTAGCGAGATGTATTTATTCTAAAACGCGGCGTTTCGATCTTGTAATCGCGCAGCTACGATTAATTCTGTTGCAACAGGCATTTTTCTAACACAGTACTCGGGTGCTAAGAAAATTGCCCCACGTGGCCGCCGTCGTTTCCACCGAGTAGCAACCTTCTTGTAATCGTATTCAGCTGGTATGGGATTCCTGAAATGCGTAATTATCGTATCGAGTGGCGCGCCAGCGAAAGCGAGCAACGACCGTGTGCTTGAAATTCTCCGGAACGCGACCGGGAGCCGAGACAATTATTATTATTATAATCATTACCCACTTTGTTACGTGCCGTGAACAACGAAACACGAAAAGAACAGGAAAATAGCGTAATAATTGCATAAAAGGCAAAATCCGGTTTTTGGGTTGCAATGTGATTTAACCAATAACCTAACCTAACCTCAAAAAGTAGCTACATTAGAAAAATCGAATTGATGGAAAGTTGAATAATGAAAGTATATCATAACTTCCATCAATGTCGAACCGAAGAAAACTTGACCAAAAATGTAAAATAACCTTAAAAAGTAGCTCAAACAAACAAGTCGAATGGAAATGTCGAAATGCCGAAGAGAAAGTATAGAAATGAACGAATATTACCTATTCTAATTAGCACGAATTAGAATAAAATATTCAAGAGGTAATACGAGTAACTCAAACTTCACAAAGTGCGATTATTTTGAACTTAAAATCATACGATCAAACGATACGGATCCCGTGGTTAGTAAGGACGAAGCGATTTGTCGAGAAACGGACTGGGAACAAGCGAAACGCGCCCAGTTCGACGAAGGTGGCGAAGGATCGTGGATGACGCGAGTGTCGTCAGGACAAATTTATGCTAATTCGAGAAACAACGTGGCAACAGAGAAACAATCGATAGTTCTCCCCTGGATATTTATGAACTCGTCGAAAGAACGGAGCAGGCGATCTCGAAGGAGGCGAGAGAATATTTATCGTCTATTCGGTGGCAGGCCGTGCTGCGCGACGCGAGTATAGAACGGCGACGGTTCGAAGTTTATTCGCGCGTGGTAGATCGACGGTGAGCATGCGCGCGTTCGGTTACGGGCTGGGATAAAGACGACCGCGGGAAAAAGAGAGGAAATCCGCGACACGTCGGAGATTTATGCGCGTGCGGCGAACGCACGCAACGGCTAACGAGCAGCACGAATTACGGGTAAAACAAACGGGAACGAAATTCGAAGGAGAAACGGTCGAACAGAGAACGTCGGAGGTGGGACGGGTAGAGAGAATAAGAAAAGGGGGAGGGGAGCAAGCTGGCGAGATACATGTTTGCAACATGTCGCGCGAATAAAGGCGGAGTGTACCGGGACGGATAAAGCGAGGACGAAACGAAGCGAGACGAAAGCTCGCGAGATTGGGAGAAAGGGAAAGAATTTCGCAATAGGTCGAAGTGACACGGTGGTAGAAATATAAATGGGTGAACAGCGTTACCCAAGGAAGGACAGCAGGGACAGGCTCGGTGCAGTGGCGCCGAAAGGAAAGGGCAAAAGCTTGGAAAGAAGCGAAGGTCCGAGTAGATAAAGCCGCATCGAAGGAGCGGCAAGAAGTAAAGGGAGACAGATTCCTCGGGCGCAAGGAGATCGAGAAAGCGAAAGACGAAAGACGCGAAAGAAGGAGAGGCAAACTGACGGGAGAGGGTACAAGGTAGACCGAGTGGACGAAGAGGGAGAAAGAAACGGACAAGAGACGGAGACGATAAAAAGAGCAACGGATAGGAAGAGGTGGCGAGGGAGATGGTGAAGCAGAGGGAGCACGAGAGAGCGGGAGGGGCAGAGAAAGAGAAAAAGAAAAAGCGAGAAAAAGAGAGAAGGAGCGAAAGGGAGGGAGAGTGGTCGACGGAAAACGGGTCCACGACTGGGTGGAGGAACTAGTCTTACCTAGTAGATTGCCCTGTCTCGGTTCTCGGTCCGTGCTTTTGCGGCCGTCCAAGGTAGGAGGGAACCTCCGAGCTCTCTGTTAAACGTAACCGAGCTAAGGAGGAGGCGGAAAAGAGAGGCGAGATCGAGTCGCGTAGTAGTCACACGTAATCCGTGTATCGTACATATATACGTAGATAGTAGCCAAGAGAGTCGCGTATATCCGTGGTTGGGAGGGCGGGCGGGAGGAAGGCGAGCGCGCACAGGGCCAGCCGATCGAGAAGAGAGAACGAGACGGAGAAACGACGAACAGGGACACGGAGCGGAGAGGACCGTGTGTACGTAGCATCG